>NW_027110332.1:517500-562918 GCF_000696795.3 Halyomorpha halys
ATATAATCTATGTTTCATGTAAAACAATGATAATAACACGTTTCAATTTTTCACTGTGCAGCTCGCGAAGTTGTGATGTATTTCCAAATTGACCGGCAAGATCATTTAGGTTGGCCTCCCATGCTATAGAGTTTACAATATAAAGTATGTTTTTAAGTATATGGGATAGAGATTCCAAAAATTGTTTTGGAATCCAATCCCATTTATGGAGATAAAATAAACATAGATATTGATCTATGTTTATTTTATCTCCATAAATGATCGAGGTATAGGCGTGTGAAGCATCTATTCGGTCGCCATTTTAAACCGAAATAGTAGGTAATGAAGAGTTTCGAGGATCATCCTGCGTTAACCTTTAATTATGGTTCATTTAAAAAAAAAAAATCGGCCGACTAGTATAAGAGAAAAGTTACGAACAGATTTTGGATACTACATATCTTTATACACAAAATCTCAAATTTTACCGATATGGAGAAGATTTATTGAATTTTTCATGTTAGATTATGAAGTTTCATTATTGAAAATTATAAAGCAAAAGCAAATCAATAAAATGTAATAATTTATATAAATGTTTTCAATCTCATGTCGCTGCTTTGCTTTAATTATAGCACATTTTCCAAAAAAACGGAGATTTTCCTTTGAGTTTGATCATAAAGATAGATTGGGGTTAACTATTTCTCCAGTTGTGTCTTCATATAGACTACCCCAAAGCTAGTAAGGTTGTAATTTAGTAGACTCAGTCTACTACAATATAAGGAATACAATAAATACAAAAAAACAACACTTGTTTATCAGATGTGCCATTATTAAAACAAAGCCGTGATATATTATTCTTAAAATTATAGTTTACATCAGAAATTAAAAATACAAATGATAGAGTATATTTAAAATCGTAATAAGAAACTTACTAAGTTAGTCAATGACATCAGCGTCGAAGAAACTTCGTTCTGAAAAAAATACTGATTATAAAGCTAAAAAGATTGATTTCTGAATTTGAGTGTAATATCCAGCTGGCTGTACCGGACCCGCGGTAGTAGGTTTACTGAGGACCCAACTATAGCTATAATTTGTTTATCTGAAAAAGGATATAGATAAGGAAGATCTCATAAAACAATTATTAGACAGTTCTAACTAATCTCAACCTCGTTGGATTTGGACCTTAATCCAGTCGTCACCGGATTCCCCACATTTGATTTGTTTGATTAATAAATAAAAAATGTACATATACAATGTATGACAATATATAACGATTTTCTAATCTTCTCATTCCTCTTTCAACCCTCTGGCAGTCTTGCTCTCCTCCACATTCTGCAAATATCTCTTCTTGGGACGTCCTATTTTTCGCTTCCATGTTAGGCGATAGAGGGACATCATTTTTGGCCACCATTCTTCGGGAATTGTTTGTAACAGGCCATACATACCATTTCGACCTTTTTTTCAATTGTATAGGGTTCGTTTTTTCTTGCTGAACATTCTGCTTGATCACACTGACAGGAACGAATTAGAATCAGGATTTGTCGCACTAAAGGTTTTTTGGGAGGAGGGACTAACATGTTTATTCTACAGCACAGAAATCAAGATTCCAATTATAATTGTTTCCATTATATCTTTGCAGGATCTTCCATCTTCCGTAAGTCAACTCCCAAGATATCTAAATTAATATTATCTCCTAGTCCGAAATTGTGATCACCACCTTAGGACTAAGAAACGCTTCAAAGATATTTCAACGATGCTTGGATCGAGTGCGAGGTCTGGACTACGCCTTGTGGTTCTTGCACGACATCATCATCAGCCCCAGAGATGGAGAACAGCATAAAGCACCTAAGGACGAATCTTGCGGCTTGATCTCACTGAACCCGGCGAAATGTTTTTATACTCTTCAGAGATTCGAGTTTCCTGGCGATACTGAGAACTCCGCCAGAATCAGAGCTTTCTAAGCCAAGGTGAAAGCCATCGCATTCTGTACTAGCCCTGCTATGATAAGTGTTCAGTGAAATTTGCTGGGGATGTTTGACTTCTACCTACGTTGCATACCATAGATGGTGGAATTTAGAAGCTTCGCTAAATAGATAAATAGCTGGATCGAAGAACAATAAGTGGCCAGTCATCCGAGAAAAACTGTCATTCAAATTAGTTTGCTTCACCGAAAATGAGCAGTTAGGTAGTAGAAGAATGACAACTTTTGACGGCCTCTTAGATTTTATTAGGCGTTCACTCCAGCGCAGAAAAGTACGTTGCCTACGGCACGGAACAATTGGCAATTCACCGAGCCTTCAATTATTTTAGGCATTACCTGGGGGAAAGATATTACGAAATCTAAACAGACCACAAACTGCTGGAATATGAATTTCAATAAAAGACCGAGACAGCTAAGCCCATGCTGGTGGACTTCAAGTTCACTAACGACATTCACTGTCGCCGACGCACTTTCGAGAGATTGAGGCATCGTCTGAACTGAGGATTGTACGTGTCTTGCGCCTAGATAGCAGAAGGATGCAATGATTCAGAAGTTTAGTCGTCTTCGCCTGCACCGGTACAAGCCTCCTGGTACAGTGGCGTCGGTCTCTTCGAAATCTCCACTCCTCAGAGGGAGGTCCAACGTTACTGAAAAGAGATCTTCCATCATTTGTATGGGCTCAGCTACCCGACACTAACCTTGAAAATAGAGGCGTGTCCACTAGAAGAGATTACCAGCACCAGTGTGTGGCAGAAGCGATTGTGGGCGCGTGGATCTTCTGCTATGGTATACTGGCTAGAATCACCACCGAACATACAAAAACTGGCTAGTTAGAATTTTCCTTATTTCATTTCATTATATTTTTATAGTCGGACTAAAAAAAAATTTTTTAAGAAGTTAAATTTAGCATATCAAGTTAATTAACATGTAGTAAATTATTTAATATATAGTATAGCGGGCCCCCTCTCACTGAATGTTCTATAAGTTTTATTTTTGTCAATAATATTAAGGTTTATAATAAAAAATTATATTACAACCTATAAATAACATACACATTTAAAAATTACATATTTAAAAGAATAACGTGGCAACCTGATACTGCTACCTTCATCCCTCAATGATCTGAGGCGAATATCCTTTGGACTTATTTTCCACCTGTGAGGATCTAAGGCAAACACCATTAACACTTACTCGAATATTCGAATATTCTTGGAACTGGCTGGTAATATGTGGTTGTTAGGAGGAAGTATCTCCTTTGCATCTGATACTCCTGGTCAATTCACCTTCTAACCTAACAGTACTAAATACACATTGTCCAAGGCCCTCAGATGCACTTGTGCACCTCACCTCCTAAATTGGTGTCCGGATTAAACACATACCTCAACAATTTACTATTGATATTCTATACTTTTTCTCCTGGACTGTTCAGTAAGCACATTGAAGTAACTTTACAGGCTTAACCGGAAGTGATGTATTTGTTCCCTAGAATCTCACTGAATTGTTTTTTAATTATTCAGAGTGTTAAAAAAATATTACATGATAAATTATGGTGAATACCTATTTTTTTCTGATTTCCTCAAACTGATCGCTACATCATTATTTTGAAAATACAAGGACTGTCCAAACAGCCACTTGTTTGCCCACAGCTGTATGTAGTATGCGTAGTACGGGTTTTCCCTCTCAAAACCTATACTGCGCATGCTCCTTACAGTTCCGGACAGTCAAAAGTGGTTGTTGGAACAGGCCTACAATATTTGTATTAAGTGAAAATCACATTTGCATCAGTTGTTTAAAAATGGTTTCTGAGGATATTCATGTGTTTAGTTAGTGCTGTTCTAGTCGATCCTTAGGATATTTCAATTCTGAAAAAAATAATTGTTTCTCTCTTCTCCATTTGGTTACTCAAAAAAACTTTCACATCAATGCATAAAATACGTACACAGAAAAATCTGCTAATAAAACTTCTTCTTAACCCAGGTAAGGCATGGGGTAGCATCATGTGTAGTGTTAAGTTCATTGAAGCCATTTTCAGCATCATCATCAAAAATTATAATTTATATTTGTTGAAAGATCAGAATCAAGTATTAAAAACAATTCTTATGTTTCTAAGTTTACTTTCAAAAATAATGTTAATGACTCATTAAAGAGCTATAAATGTTTTTTATTTCTTTAAATGCCTTATTTGCTTTAGTTACACTGTTTACTTATCCACAACTAACAGTTTTTTCGTAGAAATAATTTTAGCTTCTACCTTCATATTTGTTTTCTATGTTAACAAGTATGTATGAAATCATTAGATACGTTGTTTATATTTGAGTTTTTTTTTTATATAAGAAGGATTTGTACCCTCATTTTTCTTCTTTGAATTACCTAAAACAACATTATTTATCTTAACAAAGTTGCTCACAATAGTTTTGAAGATTATTAATAGACTAAGTAAATAAACTGTATGAATGTAATTAATTTTAATTTAAAACTGCCTTATCGAATGTTTTTTTTATTGTATTATATGCACTGGATTTGGAAGATATTTGTTTGTGGTGGCAACATTGCACCCATAGAGTACGCACGAGTTTAGTTGAGTTTCATCTGGAGTGTAAAGTTTGCTTATAATTTTATGTTATTGACAACTGTGAATTTTAGTTTATAGTCGAGAACAGATAAATATTAACATGCCTAATAATAGAAGAGGTGGCCGTGATAGAAGTAATTACTATAAAGGTAAAGTAGATGTTGGGGAAAATATTGTGTTTAGGTTATTTATCCTTAATTATCCTTGAATATTAGTCTAATTAGTATATTTTGGCTTATTAACACTTTTCCATCCCGCTTCAATAATTTTATGTTAGTATATTCATAAGAAATTGAGGAAATATTGTTTTTCTTATTTTATGAATGTTTACATTTTTATAGCTTTCCGTCTTGCTTGTGGATTTGTACTGACCTATCTTATTTCAGAAATTTTCATATAACTTTCATCTATACCAATTGACTACAAATGTAAATTTATTTTTTCCATTTTCCCCTTTATCACTTAGTATTGATTTTAATTTCTTATTCCAGTCAGTATTGTACTAATAGGTTTGTTCTTAATGTTATTGTATTATGTAAATGTTTGTTTTGTGTTTTTATAATTATATCAAATACTTAAGAATGCCTTATTTGCCTAGTTAAATTTGATTGGTATTTTAATTGCTAAAACCAAATTCTTTTATGAAAAATTAAGTGTAATTGTGCAAGTTTTAGTATGTAAAGTATTTATTAATAGTAAAAAATTAATTATTTCTTAAAAGTTGGAGGATTTATATCATAGAGGTTAGTCATATTTGATTTCTTTTATTTCTGATGGTCAGTTTTATCCTCCTCATTAATTTTGTTACTACCCTCTTTTGTTTCTGTTCCTCTATAGACTCCGCTGTAATTCCCTAACCTTTCTACTATTGAACTTAATACCTATATTAACTACTCATTTTCAATATTTCATGATTTTTTTAACATTTCATATTTTGCCTCATTTTTTGCATTTTCTTTATAACCTTAATCCAAAAAATCTTGTGCTATATGGTGTTTGTATTCATTAATTTATTCCTCATGCGATAGTTGCCTTATAATATTTGAGGAATTTGGTTGTAAAACATGGTAACTGACGAAATGAAAATGTAGGAATTCAATTGGTAAGTTTTGAGGCTAATGTTTGGTGCTTCGCTCCAACAAAAATTACATTACCCAATTATTCTAAATGTTTTGGAAAATAAATTTTGTATTAGCTGCTACTTGCAGCATATTTTTTGTGGATATAAGAACTAATAATAGAGGAGTACTTGCAGACACCATGTTATACAATATTTAAAGCAATCAGTTGTAAAATGTGGTATTTGGCATTTAGTGTGATTTGAAGTTTTTGTTATTGTGTAAACATGTTTTAATGTGACAATAGCAACTATAATGCAAGACCCAGTGTGACAATGCTACCACAACAGTAGATACTGCCATGACAGATTTAATGAGTGTAAAACATGGTAACGCCTGCGCATACCATGTTTATTTTACCACAAGTTTGTACTCAACAAAACATTTACATTACATTACATTACAAAACATTTGTAAGTTGACGCCAAATTACAGATTGTGTACATGTTTTTCTTAGTTCAGTTATTACATACTTGTTTCATAGTTAAAGAAATAAAAGTTAAAAATCTACTTTTGTTAAGTAGATTAAATGATGAAGGTGCTGTAAAACATGGTATCTACTGTACATACCATGTGTTACTTCTGAACATACCAAGAAGTACAGACATTTTTTCTTATCATTTTTTAGACGTAACTTGGATCCGATATACTTTTTTTGGGGGAGGGAGGTTTGGGGTCTTAAGCTTTGCTATTAACAAAAAGAGGTCTTGTCAGAACCATTATGGATATTTAAAATATTAAATTTAATTTTCTTATCATTAAAACAGACTACTTCAGGTGTTTCTGTCAGTTATCAGGTATTACCTCCAACCAGCTATCAACTACTATCACTTAATACCAATATTATTTCTTAAAAAAACAAAATTTTCACCACATTCTTTTTAAAACCTCTGAAACTTTTTAATTCACAAAAATGGAAGATACCGTGTTTTATGACCATATGCTTCATTTTATGATATAATTCTCACATATTTAGTATTATGTTATCATTCTAGGCTTTATTTCAAATGGGTGAGTAAATTGATGTTTCCAGAAAGTTATTTATTACTTTTTCTTTTAACTCTTAATGTTGAATTTGTTATCTATTTTTAATATTGCAAGTATATAGTAATACATATGCATACACTAGGTAGTTGTGAATTGGTTGAATTTGACCAACTACTTGCAGTTGGACAACTAATAAAATATATGTAACATGTTAATTTAAAAAATTAACTTCAACAAAAATTCTATTGATCCTTCAGAATCAACTTTGTAGG
Source organism: Halyomorpha halys (assembly GCF_000696795.3). Classification (NCBI taxonomy): domain Eukaryota; kingdom Metazoa; phylum Arthropoda; class Insecta; order Hemiptera; family Pentatomidae; genus Halyomorpha; species Halyomorpha halys. Next base: position 524,407 of record NW_027110332.1, read on the forward strand.
TATATGGGAAAAGTGTTTTCTATTGTTCAAACTTCCCACTAACCTGATGTATATTAACATTTATACTTTGTTAAATTACTTTTATAAATAAATGTTCAAAAATTGAATGGTTATCATTCATAACCTTGAGATTTCTTTAATGCTTACTATAAATGAGATAACCTTAACTGGGTACTAGCTCTGAAACAGTTCTCCAAAATGGTGGGTGAAGGTGTACCCTATTGTGCATAATGTGCAAACAGTCAACCATTCTTGTCAGTTTTAACAGGACACCATAAGGTGGTTTGTTTTCATGCTAATTTAGGCCCGAATCTTCAATGAAAAGGATTAGTTGTGGTTATGTTCACCCCTTGTGTGAGTGGAAGTTGAAAACTAATCCGATCAAACTAGTAATAATTATAGTGTAGATTGTAACCCACAAAAGTATAATATGGTCTATAAATGAGTTTTGATGTCTTATGCTCCACCTCTTATGCCACATTGGGGTAGTGCTTCAGAACTTTTACTCTTATCCGTTATGCTTTTTTGACTTGGAAATAATTTAATGGGGTTAATGTTAAAACATTTTATATATATTGATGATTTATTTAAATCTAAATTTTAGCATTGATTTAATTTACTCACTTAATTATCACTTCATAATTAATTATTATAATTATTTGATTATCACTAAAAGTTTTTCTGTTAGATGTTAAAAGAGAAGTTAAAAAACATCTTTAAATCTGATAGTATCAGAGATATTTGTAGAAATAAATTTACAAATTGTTAATTTTATGTTATTTAAAAGAAAATAATTGACTTTTGAAAAACTATTTCTCAAGAACTATTATAGATTATTGTAGTCTATTGTAGACTTTTATAGATGTCTATTAGCATTCAAATTAAAGCTAGGTAAATTTACCATATATCTATGATATTTTCCAAGGTAAATTCACCAATGTTGATTTCCTCGTTATTTGGGGAAAAAAGAAAGAATTAGGAAACTATATAATTCGTGAACTCTATGAAGGCTCAAATTTAATACTACTTTAAAAAAGGTTTCATTAATTTTTAACGTGCTATAGATTGCTTTAAAAATTTTAACCTTCAGTTTTTATCCATTATTTTATTAGTTATTTTTTAAAACCAAGGATATAATTGTTTTCAGCTGAAAATGTTTTGTAGATTGATACCCTAAAAGATTTATTTATTTTATTTTTTTTATGGTTTTGAAAAAAAAGATGATGGCCAAAAAAATGCATTTCTAGACTTTTAGTATTGCAAAAATATACTAACAACTTACCAAAAAATTCAAACCTCTCCTCTACTACAGAAAGCATATTAGTTTCAACTAACATAAGCTACAACTTTTGTGATATCTGATTTAGAAATTAGAAATTATCCTCTTTTATTGATCATACATACACTTCATTTAGTTCGTAAATCATCTATGGGAATTCTCCTAGCACGAGTCAATTATTTATAATATTTAGAAATTATATAATTATGTTGTTATTAACAGGGGTTATATGTTTTCAGGGAATGAGCATGATGATAGAGTACCATCCCACAACAATGATGGAGGAAGAAGAGTTTCATTTAAAAACCATAATTCTGGGAGAAATAAACATAACCGCCAGAGAGGCTGGGATACTAAAGTCAGAGCTGCGCTTATGGATGAAGACATTGAAATGTCAGGAAATATCCGTGGAAATGAAAGATTGTAAGTTTGACACCAATAACATTTAAAATCATTTCCATTGAATTAGTTGATCATGGTAGAAGTTAATTTGTTTATTTTTAATTTAAGTTGTGTGTTGGTGGAAAATTTTAATTTTGAGTTCTCAACAGAAATACATGTTTTGAGCTCCTCTCAAGTTGAAATAACCAGTTCTAACAAAATTATGTGTATGTGCATGCATGTGTGTACGGGTGTGGTGTGGTGAAAAACTATAAGTCGTATGAAACTGAAATTAAATATTCAAGGTGTGCAAGTTCATTGTTAAAATTCTTTCAATGAGTTTGAGCGACTAGAAGTGCCACTTTATGGAATTGATTTTGATTTAACTCATACCAATGTACAATTAAATGGACTTTTATTATGGTAGCTGGTATTAATCAGGTAGGTCTTATCCTCATTAAAATAGTCTTGACTGGGCTTAAATGTTGAATACATAAAAAATCTTCCTCTAAAGTATCTTTAATGTTGTTAACTTTAAATAATTAAACATTTCACATTTTTATTAGTAGTAAAAAATTGGATAAATATAAACTATGAAAGGGTTTGATGATCAACCAAAGGAGATATGAGGAAAAATATTTTTTCCAAATTGAAAACATTTCCGGAAATATTATTAGTTGAATAGATGTTTTTATATACCATTGGAAAGCCAATGATTTTAGAAAAAATAATATTTAACATAGAAAGTCGTAGTATAGTAGGTAATAAACAAAGAGGAACAACACATTTATAAATGATCTGCTCTAATAGGATTTTTAATGAGTGGAAGCATGTGCAATTTTTCCATTTAATGTTTTAACTGTTGTCATGTCGACATAGTTATTAAATTATTGATTTTTTCCTCCAATTAAACCTATATTTAAGAATGACTAATTGCATAAAATCTTTCTCATTGTTATCAATATTGATTTGAAAAAAAAAATATTGAATAAATGGCGAAGAGCACAATTTAAATTTTAGTTAACTGTTATATTTTTATATTTCTGTTATACTTCTGCAAAATGAAAATGTTGGAGAAATATTATTTCTATGAAATTGGAGTTTGTCTTATCTCATTTGGAAATAGGGGTAAATATTGTCTCTGTGAATAATATAAATTATCTGTTCTGAAATATGCGAGAATTATTTTAAACTTTTAAGTAGGGAAGGTGATAGTGAAAGTTGTATGATGGATGCATGCACCTTACTAGATTTTAAAAATCTTAATGGACTTTGGTTTTTTTCTTAACAATAATCTTCAAATCAATTTGGTATTTCTCTTATTAATCGATAGTATCTATTGAGATTCATTTTGATTCTAAGATTTTATACTACTGGATGAAATTTTCTGTGTGAAACTATTGCTTTTACTACATATTTTTATTCAACTAGGAGATAAAACTATTTTAATAAAGTATTTTTTAAATTTATTTAAATGGTCTCTTGATGCCATTAAGATTTGTGTCTATGTAACAGACTTATGCTGTTAAAATGTGACTTATGTTGTATTAATGTTCAACTCAAATTACTGCTAATAGTTCGTCCAATAAAAAAATAAATAAATAAAAACAAATGGTGAAACATCAGTCATTTTTTTTTATTTTCCTCTTCATTTAGTTACTCTCATGAAATGTATCTTACATTTCTAATTCCTTATATTTAATTTTGCTTGTTGATTTGAAGTGCAACCAACTTCCTAAACAGGGCGCCTGGGCTTTGGAGTATTATTTGTCTGAATTTTTTTAGTAATCAAAGAAAGAACATCTTGTTTTTATTTGGTTAAAATTCCTTTTCAAATGTCTTCTGAAATAATTTGTATTATGTTTAGCTTTAGGGTCATTTTATTAATAAGTCAATAAGAAATACTGTTATGATCCATTCGTGGTTGTGATGTTTTAAAAATACAATTAAACATGTATTTGTAAAGTTAAAACTTTTTGTTTCAAAAATTTAGGAGTATATAAGGATGCCAGAATAAGGAAGCTTCTGACAAAAGACAACTCTATATCTAAAAATTGTTTAGGTTATTTCAAAAGCTTAATGTTCCCCTACCAAATAGGTATTATAAATCAACATTTTCAATAAAAATTGGACAGAACTACAAGATGTACTCTTTACAAATTTTTCAAAAGTTGATTTTTAACTCTATATAGGATACTACTAAATTATAAAGAGTCTCTGTCGCTTGGATCGCTCAGCACAAAATCTCTTGCACTCACTAATTTTGGAATCCTGTTTCTGAAAATGTGGTGAGCTAATATTTGGAATTCCTTCCGATTGCAACAGATCACCATCAGCGGGGACAGCAGTTGTGTTGGAGTTAGTCAAGCCTTGTTAGAATCTGAAGAGTATTATGACAGTGTACACCTCGCTCTTGGTGGGATTTCTTGTTGATCTTTTATCACAGACAATACCGACTGGTCTCTGTATTCTTTGTGTTCAGGAAACCTCCCACTACCCCTCAATGTTGCCAACTTTTGAAAAGAAATTCACTCAGTACTCCTACTGTCTGGATATGCCTTGTAATTGCGGCTCACGGCATCCTCAATATTTTGGATTACATATGTCTGCATTGCAAACGTGATAAATTAATGACTAAGTGCATCTCATCAAGTGAATAACATCCACAATTTATGAGGAAAAACAAAGGGCTAATTGAAAAAAAAAAAATAATAAAATGATTTAAAAGAAAAAAATATTCTTTATTTTTAAATTTTATATCATTTATTATTTTTCAAAAACTGAGCTCTAAATTTAATTATAATTAATGGAGTCATTTTCAATAAAACAAATATTGAATTATAAAGAGTTTGTTTCAACATAATGCATGATGAATTTTTGCTTTGAAATTTTGATTGATAGGTATTTAAAATTTTTATCTGAGTTTGTTTGTTTTATTAATATATTTGAATTAATTAATTTGTTTGATTTGAAGATTTAATTTTAAAATCATATTAAAGTGAGTTCTCATTATTGAAAAAACTTATGTATTTTTTTTTTTTTTTTTATGTGTATTTTATTTTAAACTCGTGTGTAACCATGAAATAATTTTGTTGCTATCCCTTTCTCTAAAATTACAGTTGAGATTGTCAAAAATGTATGCATAGCATAACTGACATAATACCTATTTGCGTTTTTTCAACCTGATGCATGCTGTTGTCAAACATTCTGTAAGATACTTTTTTTCATTTTTTAAAATCAGTATTCGTTTCATAACAGAGAAAGTTATTCTGTTGAATATAGATTCATTTTAAAATTGTTTTAATGTTTAGTGTTTTGTATTACACAACCAGAATTAAAGAAGCAAAACCAGTATTTAATAAGAGCTTCAGCCACATGATTTTTCCTGTTCCATAACAGTTTGCTGTTAAATCAGCTAAGTATTTATTTTCCTAACCTCATAAATAGAACATGATGGGATCACAGAACGGTTCAGCAATTACGAACTTATGATGATGGCTGTTTTTAGTTCTGCCCCTTTCATTTTGATTGTGGAATATGTCATGATATATTGTTGCCTTGATTTGAGGTTCAAGCAAACGAATTAAGCAAAATTGTGCCCTTAGAAATCTCTCACAATGAAGCTATTTAAATTAAAAACAAATTTTAGTGTACTACGTACAAAAATTAGGTAAACATTACTTTGAAGCTCTCTTTCTCAAAGTTTCAGTTGTCAGAATCGTATCAAACCAATGTCACAATATATCTATTATCTTAGCTTATTTTTCTGTTTTACTTATTTAAGATGAATTCGAATTTGAAATTAAAATGTATTCTAACCTATTGTATAAAGAAAAATTAAACTAAACATAAAATTAAAAATATTTATTGTATTATTTAAAATATATTTTTTTAAATTGAAGAAACGAGTGTATGATAGTGTTATGTTACAATCATGTTTTTAAGATTATTTAGTGTCGAATGACAATATATTATATTTATTGAAAAGTAAGTAAGTAAAGTTTATATATATTGAATAGTTAGAAGTAATCACATATGCATTTACTAGTTACTAAAATAATGGCACTTTTTGCAAATACTATGAATGGTATATTGTCATTCGGTACTAAAAAGTTTAAGATTTGGGAAAAGTCAATAAAGGGGCTATGTAAAAAGAACTATTTAAAATATTCTTTATATTTAAATGTTGCATAGCACCTTCATCTACTCATTTTTGGAGTGGTCACAATTAGTAATTTATAGTATCAATATGAAATAGATTCTTATTATGTGTAATAATAATATACTAGATTGTTATAATAAAGTCTCCTAAAATGATTAATACACCAGATAAAATACAAGGTATAACAATTTTATTTGATTTTTTTTAACAGTAATTGTTCAAATTATCTTCTCTGCTTCTTAAAATTGGTCTTGTACTGTCATCCTTACTTTTACTGACTTGGCTAATTTTTTCTGTACCCCATTGAATTATATATTTATTGTGATCAGTACAAGGATAAATAACATTGTATGTTGCCTATGAAATGAACAAATGTGATGTTTGGATCCTTGGGGTGTAATAAACTCCATTTACTTACTATACTAGGAAACCTAATCTGTATGTTAACCTAATCAGGATTATAATCTGTATGTTCTAATATGGCAGAAAAATGTTTAGATTTTAATTTAATTTAATTGATTGTTATACCTTGTATGTTTAACAGTTTTGTTAACGCCATCACATGCATTCCTTACAGTTAAGGATTTAGATGGAAGTTATTTATTTTCAGTATACACTTTCCATTTTAAATTTTTAATTAAACATGTATGTGTTGGATCTAAATTAAGTCACAATCGGTTCTATTTTTCTTCATTTTTTAGGATAACCAATTTTTTTATAATATTAACATCTATTGCTTGTTATTTAATATTTGATGTATACTTTCTAGCTACCCTGATCGAAGTTTACTAAGGGTTAGTGAAAGATTTTCATTTGCAAGGAATATAATGACGAACATTAAGTGAGTTAATGAAATAGAGTGTATTTGTTTTATTTAATTTAGTTGACTAAATCTATATATTTATAACCATTGCATTTAAAAAAAAAAGTTATTTTTAGAAAAAGATGTAAATAGAGGAGAACATGGTGAGGGGTGCAATCAGTGGATTGATGAAAACAATTAGTGAAACTTGTTTTATGTAATTTTTGCTGATGCATCCCTGACCATCTCATATTGAATATACACTAAACAATAAAATAATGCCCAGGTAGATTAGAAATCATTTCTGGAGCTTGTTCTTCAGTGCAAACAGTTGCATAATCCTTATTCATTGTCATCAAGCAGTTTCAAACTAGAAACAAATACTTCGAAAAGGATAATAATGCATTATTTCAGAAAAAAAGTTTACATTTCTACAGGCATCCATCTAAAATCACTGATAATCAATTTGACTGATCACAGTCCTATAGTAATTATGTCCCACTTTATCTTTTCTGAAATGGAATCAGGTTCACATTGCTGAAGCTAAGCTTACATGGTTAAAGCCATAACTGCTGCTACTTAAATCTATGTATTAATAAAAACTAATTACTTACTACAACTAACAATTGAGAAACACAACTTCCAATTCATCTGCATTTATAGGTACCTCCTACAGATTTATATTAAATTAAAATTAAGGAAGGAGTTTGCCTTATTTATATACTTGTGCTTACTTATACACTTCTGTGCCTAAGAATGGCATAAAAAAAATTTGGTACAGTGCATGCTTTACACAACTTTCACTCCTCCCCCTCCTTGCTTTGCGTTGAAATTAATCCTCAATCATTTTAGAACAGATATTTTTATATTATATCTAATTTCAAAATTTTAATATTTTTCTTTTCAAAAATATGGCAGTTAACTAAAATAACCATTTATTCAATACTGCATTGTTATTAAAAATACTAAGAATGATTTTATCGAGATTGTTATCCTATCAGCTGAAAGGCTTAAAAATAAGTTTAATGATATTAAAAAAGTTATTTTTTAATAACTATGTCGAGGTGACAAAAGTATCAAACTGACTAAATATAAAACAGATCTTTTATTCATGTGGTTTTTGTCATTCCCCACTCATTACTTTCTTACTTTCTTCAACGTGTTAAATATTATTTTTCTAAAAATTTTGGCTTTCCAATGATATATAATGCATTTACATTACAACACATATTTCCAGAAATGTGTTATGTTCCTGCTAAAATTTATTTTCCTCTTATCTCTTTAAGTTAATTATCTCAAATTAAATTAAATGTACTTTAGGGGAAGATGTTTTCAAAATTTGTTACTTAAACCCTGTCAGACTATTTCAAAGACCTAGCTGATATTAAAGTGTATAAAGTTTAATCAAAATCATTAATCGTTTTTGAGGAAATTGAAAAAATGTGGAAAAATTAATTCTATTAAGTGGCACTTCCAGTCAAATCAGTTTTACTGAAAAAGTTGCTGACATATACCTGCTTTAAATATATAATTTTCACTTGTTAGAATCGATTTTTCACATTTTTTTCGATTTTGTCAAAAACGACTAATGATATTGAGTAAAGTTGCTAAGTGAATGTAGAATTAACATGACTAAGTCTTATCCATATTAAAATAGTTTGACAGGGCTTTAATAACGATTTTTAAAAAATATTCCTCTTTAGTATGTGCCTTTGATTTTGTTTATTTGAGAAAAATAAACAGTTCTAATTGTTAGCTATAATAAAAATACTAAGTATTAAAGAATTTTATGAATAAATAAAGGAGAAAGAAGGAAAAATAGAAATATCCGATTCTAATGCTAAAAACTGTGACCACCTCTTTCCCGATTGCATTACGGCTTTGTTATCTTTTGTTAAAATGTTCCATTCTCACCAGAAATAAAATTTATATTTGTTATTCCCAGCTCGAGAAATCCTGAAATACATTATTAAATTAAAAAATATATTTTTTGTTCATAATTTTCTGTGATCTTTTGATTTTTTTCCCTTAAATCACAAACTTGATAACTTAAACATGAGCCCACCAATCATCTCAAAATTTGGGGACCTAGATTGTGTAGTGTAGTGAGTATAAGTTGTGTAATGCTCGCATTGCACTTCATTTTCCTTTGTAAGTCTTATTTAGCCATGATAAAATATCATTTTTAAGTAGTAGAGAGGCAGAATGCATAACTAAAATATATATATATTTTTTAATTCAAAACTTTATTTATTGATAAATATTACAATCAGCCACAACATTGTTGGGCAATAGGTAATATTGATGACTGAGCACATTCATACTAAAATAAAACAACATAAAAATAAAAATGAATAAATAAATGAAAAATTATATAAAAATAAATAAAATCTCTCTCTAAATATATACAAACAGAACGATAAAGAAAATGAACATAATCAAACTGTAACATGTTCATGAAAAAATAAATAAAATAATCTCTAGTCACATTTACACTGTTATATACTATATTTATACTATCGACCTGAGGATCCCTGAGACCACTCTATCCCCCACGTGTGAGGGGTAGAGCTGTTTGAGATCCCAGCGCAACCCTCTCACCGCATCACTGGTAATGTGCCAGTGGAGGCTGAAATAAAACATTAGCTATAATAAACAATTAACTCTTTACTCACAGTACAAGCGACATGTGGTTCTGTGGAACCCAAGGCAATATTTATATTATCATACATTTTAGTGATCTCAGGTTTTTTATTATTTTTAGGTTACTTTTAAAGTAAATTTATTGTTTTGTTTTTATTGTGATGTTTATATTTATTTTCTAATGTTGAGGTTATTTTCAAATATTTAATGGAAACTGCATCTGACTACAAGTCAGATACATGTATTATTTCTTAAAAAATACATGTAATTACAACTAAATTGCAAGTGCATTACAATCTAATTACAAGTGTGTGGCAATCTGCATTTGTTTTACCTAGACAGCATTGTCTTGTCCAATCTCTTAACAAAAATCATCTTAATATTTAACTTTATAACTTACAATTACAAAATATTCATTTCATATACAAATGATTAAATAAATGTTATTTATCACCATAATGCATTAATTTGCATTTTAAAATGTCTAATAATCCTATGTTTCAAAGGAATTATTTATAAATCATAAATAATTCTTAATTGAAACTTGTGAAATAAATTATAACTTATAAAACATGATAAAAAGTATGATGTAACAATTAATGTTACTGGGTCTGACAGAAGAACCTGTTACTGTCATGTTGCGGTGTTAGCTTGATTACCTGTAGTCCTAGAAACTTCAAAATTCTTGCATCAAAAGTCAATCTTCTTTGGACCCAAAAAATGCTCCATTCCTTCGACAAATTTCTTAATCCAACTTCAGACAAAAAATATTACCTTCTATCATCGAACTTTTGTAGTTGGTAGAGTATCTAGACTATCTTATTTCAATTCATAATTTAGGAATAACCATATTCTTTTATCTGTTAGCAATAGGTACTCACTAATTTTTTTTTTCTCTCTAGCAATAATCGGCGCAGAAATAATCATGATGAAGGAGGTTGGGGAAGAAACCCAAAATTTTTTCAAGAAAGTCCAACACAATGGTACAAAATAAGTGTAAGTTGTATTTTTTTTTTTTTTTTTTTTTTTATGTTTTATAATTAGTAGTTTCAAATGTCTTTGATAAGTATCTTCAGCAATTATTTTATTTTATTTTTTTTTTAAACATTAATTTTATTATATTTTGTGTTGTAGGTGAGGAATGGGCACAAATATGACAAAGATTATTTGCTTAAACTCTTGGCTGGATTCATTAAACCTCATACTATGGTTCCTTATTTGGTACATATTTTTCAATAATTTATATAAATTTATTTTTAGATTGATATATACTATATAAATTAATATATATATAAATGTATTTTGGCAATAAAATTTCTTAACTTTAGCTATTTAAATCTGTTTCAATATATTCTACAGACAGGTGGGGTGTGGAGTTGTAAAATAGATAAATCCAAATTTTAAATTTTTTTAGGAAAGCAAACAATATGTATTATTCAGGTGATTGTTTTTTTGAAACAATTAGTATTGAATCAGTACTTTTTAAATTACACCCGAAATAGATTGGTAAAATGTAGTTGACTTTTGATGATTTGAATTTTTATCGGTATCTTTAAAAAATTTATATCTTTTGTTACTCTCAATAATTTGAATTAGCAACATCATGCTTGTTAATGAAAATAATTACAAGATTAATTTACAGAATTCCTTCACTCTCTGTCATTTGAAGTCTCCCACTTTTCTGTTGTTGTTCTGGACCTATCGTTAGTTAACATATTGAATATGAGATAATGGAGTTTGCAGTCTGCTTTAATACTTTGTTAAATTCAAACCGTATTTTAAGACTATGAAATTGGAATGAGTATTTAGTGACAACTGAAAAAAGTCCTATAATTTCAATGATTGTAAAGAGGAGCGCATTTTGTTCTCAAATTTAAACAACTTAAAAAAAAAAAAAGAATAGGACAAGATTTTCTGTAAGGTTCATAGTTGTGAGATTATTTAGTGACAGCTGAAAAAAGTGCCAATATTATGCTCTCTTTTTTTCTATTATGTTGGTTGCTCAAGTTTTTAAAGCTGCAAATTTGGTTTTCTAATATTGATATAGTTACCCATAATGTCTGGAAACATCAGCATTACTTGACTTTTTTGCTCGCACAGCCTCTTTTTCTCATTGGAATTTGACTGGACTAAGTAGTATTCAAAGACAAATTTGTTATAGTCTACCTTACTTGATATGTCAACTGGAAACGTTGATCATCTGTGTTAAATAATGGCTACTTTTAGGTTTTCATGTATAATTCCTATCTAAAATAATACTTCTTTAAGATTTAAAGGCTTAAAAATTGTATTTAGACTTTTCTTTAAAGAATAATTCATGCGAATTTTAAGTTCTAGTTATCTATCCATTTCATGAATAGAATAGAAGTTTAATTTTCTTTTTTAATATTAGCTTATATTTTCAGTTTAAAGTGTCGAGAGATGAAACTTCTTTTATTGTGGAAGACCACCAAGCTGCCCAAGAATTGGCAAATGCTGATAGAAAAATAACAGCTAATGATGGATGGAAGGTATAATTCCTATGTATTTTCCTTACGTAAACATATTTTAGCTTGATAGTTTTTGTTATTCAAGTACGAAATAGTATGTAAGTTGTTATTATCATTTATGGTGTATGTAACATATTTTGAATGATCAACTATGATAATCTAACAAGAAAAAAATACAATTTCAAAATTGGAGTTTTAGTTTCAAAGCATCTCCTGTTAGACTCTGAAAATGGAATTAAAAAGAAAAAACTTCTGTCTACTATCCGTGGCTTTTCTCCAAGACTATTCGATCAGTTTTTTTTTTTCGATGATCATCTGAACCCGTTACCATTTTGTTCCAGCCATTTATGGCACAAATGATTTTGATGAAGCTTGACTAAAATCTACTTTTTTTAAGTCCTTTTAACTTTTAAAGTATAGAATTAATCCCCAAGAATAAGCTAAAAAAAGTAATAAATAAAAAAAATCGAGTACAATTTGAAAAGTATAAATTATATGAAAAAATCTATATCGGTAATCATTTAAAAGATAATTAAATTCACTACAATAAAAAATTACAATTGGACTATTATTATTAAAGATGCATCATATTGGACTTTGTTTTGGTGTATTATTTTCAACCTTGAACCTTGCTAATCAACCAAGAAATAATAATAATTTACTGATAAAATGAGTAATTAATTTTTTTAATTATAAAACTTTTTCAAAATATATTTTTTTAATTTGATTCTTATTAATATTTTTTTTTTCTAGCTGTTCATAAGAGTAAGGCCAGTCACACCATTTGTTGAAATAGATACTAAATTATCTACAGCAATTAAAGGTGTAATGTCTACACGATATAATGCGGAATTAAAGACTCTTAATTTATCAAAGTTCCACAGTGATGGACGTGAGTATTATATTTATATAAACAATTATTAATTTTAATGTGTTCATTTAGGGATGTTCTCTTTCAACATTTAAAAGTAGATTGTAGTAATGAGGTGTCCAATTCTAAATTGTTTTTATTCAATTTATATATATATATTATATACATACTTATCAAGAGATCAGACATTTTTATATTATTTTTTTTTATATACCTACACTGTCTCAGGTTTATGTAATTTTATTAAAAAAAATTTTGTATTGTTAATTGATATCTAAGTTAGTAAATGTATTGATTTCCAATACCATTACAGTCAATTATAATCCACCAATAAGATATTTTATTAATAATGTTTCAGTAATGACTCCCTAAGTTTAAGGCTGAAATATTTTTTCATGTTGGTCAGCTTAAATAACTATTATGAAAATTGATAGAGTTAGGTGACCCTCACATTCATTATCAGCCACCTCAATCTCTCCTAGACAATAAATCTATTACAATCATTTTTTAAACATTTTATTATATATAGTGAAGTGTATGTACATTTCTATTTCTATATGTATTCCTTAATAGCTATTGTGATGATGTGATTCAAGTAACTACTATTTCAAGCTTGACTGATAGCCATTATATCCTAATCATAAAATTCCTACACACTCAGCGCTTACTTTTTTTTTAGCTTTTATCAAAAATCGTACAACTTCTTTGAACTGTAGATAAAAGAATCCTAAAATGATACCTTATTTCCCTCCCTTCTTACTTCACTGCCTTCGACCTGTTGATTGCTCCTGGGAGGGTACAGATGAATGCAGAGAAAAAAACTAACATACTATTATTTACTAAAAAATGAAATTACTTAAAAAGTAATCAATTATTTTCCCTTCCAAAATGTAATATTTTACTTATACAGCAAATGTTAATGAATTGCTTTGCTTGATAATTCCTCTTTCCATAAAATTTCTGTTTTAAATCAAAAAATCACATGAATATACCCTTCTCACCTCGTGGCTTGTTTCAGAATCGAATGGCTTATTTCAGATGTGACACATCTGATATTTTCACAAGCAACTCTTGTGTCATTTCTGAAATGACCGATTGAATTATATTTCTCTCTTATCTATACAATTGTACGTTTTTTATACGTTTTTGGTGCTACCTGAATTTTTTTTTTTTTTTTTCAGTATTTATAAGCCAAGATGTTTTCTGCCCTCTCAACCGACCTAACATCATGATGGCAGTGCTGGACATCATTGGTGAAATAATCCCAGATCTCATTGCTTTAGATTTATCAGATAATAAATTAAATGTTACAGAACATATGAAGCTTATGGTGGAAAAGTGCCCAAATGTTAAAATGCTTCATTTAGGAAACAATAAGGTAAGTTGAATATTTTCATTTTAAAATATAAATTATAAATTAAGTGCCTATGGTGCATAATTCGTTGTTTGAGTATAGCATAATTTTAACTAAGTTACAGTAGTTCTATTTTTTACTATTTTATTTACCCTTCAAAATCTGCAAAATTGATATTTTTTTATTTCCTCAATCAACTATCATGTAGGATATATGTGAAACCATGAGCAAGTATTTTTCAAATCTTGCTTTATCTGTTGTTAAGTTAACAACGTCAAAAAATGTTATTGTCACTACCTCTATTTTGTTTGTCAGTTTGTTATTTCCCCAGTTTGGTTGTTAGTTTGTTATATCCCTCATTTTCAACTGGTTTGACAAATCATTTATAAAGGACACATAATGATGTAAAAATTTTAAAAAAAATATGATATGCCCAGAGTAAGATATTTAGGCAGTCGCAGTACTATTTGTTATATTTAAGATATTGTGAGTGAACTAATTTTGTAGTCTGTATGGGAATGCAGTGCCCTGTATTAAAGTTTCTGTTTTTAAATATATTATAGTAATTGCTTTATTCATTGACCTAATAAAGATACGAGTTAAAAGTTTATGTGAAGTACTCATTTTGTAAAAACTTCAAAATTAATGGTTTTAAGTTAAATTATTCAATTAAGTGCTAAAATAAAGGTAAGCACTTAACTAAGTGCTTACCTTTAATTGGTAATACTATTACACTGTAACTCCAACATAGCACTCCTGCATGAACTGAACTATCAGCTATTCTGAACGAATTTACTCTATCTAGGTTTTTTTTTTCTTTTAAAGTCATAGTTATGTTATATGTCATAGTTATACATGTTATATTTCATAGTTATACCGTTTTTTCAACCACAGACTCTACCACTTTCACTTCTTCCTAGATTTTTAAACATTCAATAGATAATTTTCTTTTTATATTATACACAATAGGTTTTACAATTTGTCTTTGTCCTCATGTAATGGACCAAAAATTGTTTGCATTATCTCCATAGCAGAGTTCTCAAGTTTAAAGACAAATTTTAAATGGCTCCGTTCTGGAGCCCTCGAGTGGAGAGGTGTAAATTACAGAGATAAAAATATCTCTAACAGCAGTCGGGAACCCTGTATCGAGAGTTATAGTTTGTTGCAAGGCCTGGCTCTTTGTTGGGGTTATAGTGCGATTGTATTACTCTTTTGTTTAATTAAATTGTCTTCTTAATGTAAATTGAAATTATTGTGGTTACCTTTTCTTGTTCAATTTAGTTACGAGACATTAAGCAGTTGGAAGCCCTCAAAGGATTGCCCTTGGAAGAACTTATTTTGGATGGTAATAGCCTCTGTGATAGGTTCAGTGAACAGGAAACATACATAAGGTAACATGTTATTTTGGGGAGCCTTGAAAAAAAGGGCACCTTGATTTTTCGCCACAGATACAGGCTATGGGTTATGGGTTGTTTGATATACTCATTAATCCATTAGTATGGAGTCATTTAGTGAGTTAAGTCCTAAAGTATGTGAAAAAAAAGGCCATTATATAATATTGTTTTGATGATGAGTTTAAGTAAAAAAAGGATTTTATTGTTGTGATTCATTTTAATGCTAAATAAAGGGGTTGTTCTGAAAATCTAAACATTTAATATTTCAAATTCATTAATGACGTTTTTTAATCATCAATAAAAGAACAGACAATGAATATTTTAATTTTTAAATATGCAATTTATAATCTAATTGCAGAATTTGCTAGGTTTATTTAAAGAAGTCACCCTATTTATCAATTATTTGTGTGCATATACATATGTTTTGTTTTTTTATTAAAATAATACTTTCAAGTGTTATTACATCAACTTTAAATTCTCCATATAGGTTTGTTCAAGCTATTTCAACAGGTTTTATTAATGGTTTGATTATCAGTTACAAAAATACCTTTTTACTGTAAATATGAATGAAAACAATAAAGAGGGAAATAAAAAGAGGAAGAAGAAACAGTAAAGGGATATTCCAACAGTAATTTAGTGTCTAAGTAAATTATTGCCTCACTGTTGAGCTCTCTCTATTGCTTCATGAAGAATGAATTACTATATTTATTTAATGCATTTTAAAAAGAGGCTTTCAGGAGAATTTACTTACCCAATGAAAAGCATGGAGCAGTTAATAGAATGGAAAAAAAAAAAGTGAAAACATGCAAATTACTATGAGAAGAAACAAAAATAATAATCAATAAAAATAATGGAATTATTATCTGTTTGAAAGAAAACTATTTAGATAAAGCTGATTTGAAAGGAATATATCTGATATGAAACATTTGCCCTTTGCAAGTGTTTATCAACAGAAAACTTCTAATGTAAATAATGTTCCAATATTGAATATTGTTAATTGAACATCAGTTTATTTGGCATAATTTATGAAATTGATCTACAAAATTTCCCACTGAAGTTATTTTAAACATCTATGTAGTTTTCATGTAATCATTTATTTTCAGAAGAGAAATTAAGATTAAAAAAAAAAAGTAATGTGAATTAAAAAAAAATCAAGATAACAAGTTATTTGTTATTGTACAAAATAAACTATTAGAGAAATAGTTGTTGCTATATATATACATCATTATTTTTTGGGAAATTTCCAGACAAAATCATAGAGAAATTTCTTATCTATTTTCAATTATCGTTATAGAAAATGTTCACCATTATAGCATCATTGTTTTTAAAATCCACCATCATCTACAATTCACCTTACTGATTTCTATATCTTTCCATGAAGGTTTGACTTGAAGGGTTCACTGATATGAACTTATCGATCAGGATAAAAATTTTATTTTATTCAAAAAATTGTTAGACAGTTCAGATAAAAAACCTATTTTAATCACCCAAGTCATCTGTTATAACACCTTGTGTTGTTGCCTGTCAACTAGAAATTGTATGAAGTAGTTATATCAGCTCTCCTAAGAAATGTAACATCATAGAAATAGTGAGAGAATATCTCTGATGATGTCTACCAGTCTTGTCTACAGGAAGAACCAGAATTTGGTAGTTGGAATCTTGCTGATAGGGTCACCACGTCGATGTTTCTGAAGTTTTGAATTGCTATAGTTTAGTGAACTCCTTCTGTGGTGATTGTGCTGATATTATTTATCGGATTATTTCCAGTAGATCCTTAGTAACGTAAACTTTTGAATGAGAATGTTAAGTCCTGGAATTCACTTCAAGGTAAAGCTGTTGGTACTAATTATCCTTCCAAATACTTCTTAACCTGCTTCAACTATTCATTATCTTAGTCTCCTTGGAATTGTCTTACATCCTTTAAGTAAAAATAAATTGGCATAACTTCTTCGGCTTTCAAAAGTTGTATCCCAACAGATTCCAGAAACAGTGGTGTATTTACTGTCATGCCTGAAAGCTATATGATCAGAAAAATGGGGACAGATTCACTCATCTCTGGCATAGTCTCTGAAAATTATTGATGGAACAACATTATTTGATGATGAGGAAGCTTAATGTACTGCTTTTGCTTAAGTCGAGGTAAATCATCATTTGGTTTGACTATAAGTCTGCTTTGCTGTAACTAACTTACATTGCTCTATAAAAGAAGTTAAAGGATCATAAAATGACTCAATTTGAAATATAAGTAATGAGATGAAAGAAGTTTTGTCATCATGGGTTTCTTCATGATACTGTCCTAGTTAACAGCTATCAAGGTTAGCACTTAGTTACTCAGAAAGGGTTTTACTGGGCTATTGGTTTTGTGATGGAGTCCATTCTAGAATCTTAAATTGACCATTTAGTTGAAATCCTATTATACACCAATCAATAAAAGTAAAGTCAAAAGAGATATTAATGAACAAATTTAAAACAATAAAATAGAAATTAATCTAATCATCATATATGGTGGTGTTATTACTGGCATTACTAATTAGTGAAACTTTGATGTTGATGATTTAACTTCAACAATGAAAATGGTGGATTATATTGACAGTTCATGAATGGAATAGTATTTTATAATCAAGTTAAAGAAATTATGTTAAAATCATATACTCGAGGGATGTGTATGGAGCAGTGTTACTATTTTTATCTGTTATTGAAAATTTGTAAGTGTCTCTGAAAAAGTTCCTTGGATAAGTTTTACATGAATTGATGATGGACTTGAAGCAGTATGTTTATTCAGTCTTAATGATAAATCATCCAACAAAAAGATTTCAAGTTTTAATTAGCGCTGGAATGAGTACTTTGAAAATTCCATCAATTGCCCTAACTGATAAACCTTCTTTTATTTGATTGTGCTTTTTATTATTCACTACTTTATTACATAAAAAAAAAATGGTTATAAAGAGCTTTCAGTTCTAATAGCTTAACAAAAATATATGATTTTACATTTGTTCAATGGACCAATAGAACAAATCATAGCGTTGTAATAATTTTCTTTAGTTTGCAAAATTATCCTCTTATTTTTGAAGAAAGTATCAAACTAAAAGAAAATCTGTCGGTGACTTCTGATGGTAAAAAGTTTTTGCATTTCTCAGTGCTATAATTCTAAAACATTAAATTTTCATTTTTATTGCATGCCCTGATAAATATTTTGCTTGCTTATATCTTCAAGTCACCTTGGGAATGGCCAACTAATTCTCAAACATTCTTTTTGATGATCATGTCATTTTGGAAAATCTTGAATAATTGAATCACGGTTTATTTAAATCTGCCATTAATCCAAAAATATCTATATTCAAACTGGTATTCATCCTGCAAAAAAAAAAAAAATGTTTATTATTAAATGATTTGATATTGCAACAGTCAGCTAATATTAATTTTATATATATTAGCATTATTATTCTGGAAACTAGTTGTATATGAAAATGTAAAACTGACTTCAAGAATTATACATTGTAATTTTTTTTAAAATTCTATTATTTGACAGGTATCATTTTAGTGACTTTTTAATAAATATTACCTAGCTAATTTATTGTGAAATTCTTATACAAAGTAAATTAATTAGCTGTTGTTAATTATCATGAATCCAGTTTTGTATTAGAGATATATATCTATATTTTCAAATTTATTCATGAAAGAGTTGGTGTATTTGAATGACTTATATACATTCAATAATTATTAATAACAAAATTATATCATTACTTATCTAAAACATTACTCAGTTTCTTAGAATACAATCTTTGATTTCGGGTTTTGCAGATAATCAATTCATTCACCGACTTATATTTAATGATAAAGTAATGAAAGACTGTTTTAATCCAACGGGGTTTCTTTAAATGTGATTATTAAATAATTATTTTTTTTTCAGCTCAGATCCACAGTATTTACTGTAATCTACAAATTGTTTTGCAGTAGAGATTGGAGGAATGTATGCCAGGAAATGTGCTCTATTTTTGATCCTATAAGACTTAATGTCTTATTCCTTTATGCTGTTAACTATCCAATTTGAATGTTTATTGGTACCAACTTGCTTTAAGTGTGATAAAATTGAAGTTCATTCATACTATCATGGGAATATTAATTTTCACAGCATTATAATTATGCCAATATGTTATATTTGTGCACATCCAAAATTATCTGCCTAGCCATTTTTATCTGTTTCATCAATATAAGTCTAGTAGATTAAGGGTATACTTTCTTTTTTTAGTATTTATTTTCATTTTTCATTTTTGGTATGAAATAAGAATTCTGCGGTGAAATTTAAATAATGTTTACTGTTATTATTCTAAATGAATTTTATTATTCTTTAACAAATTAAAACTGTTGCCATATTTTTGAAAATGTGTAGAAATTTATGTTTTTTTAGCTAAGTCTCAAGTAAAAAATATTGATGCTTAAGATTTTCCTTAACAACAAAAAATGTTATAAAAATTTTGTTTGTCCAAAATAAGATTCTAAGTATCCGTGTAGATTTTATTCAATTTTGCGCATCTTTATGTTAATATCCCAATATT
The DNA here is from genome assembly GCF_000696795.3 of Halyomorpha halys. Lineage (NCBI taxonomy): Eukaryota > Metazoa > Arthropoda > Insecta > Hemiptera > Pentatomidae > Halyomorpha > Halyomorpha halys. The sequence goes on from NW_027110332.1 coordinate 544,338, forward strand.
TTCCTTTAAAATTAATAAATTTTCACTTTTTTTTTTTTTTTGTAAAACTATAGTTTCTGTAGTGAAAAGGAATATAATTTCAGGATTACAACACTGGAAGTGAATTAGACATTGAAGTTTGTAAATTATAAATAAATTATTTTTTATCCTCGAAATCACTAAAAAAATGAGATATGTCATTGGGGTAATTGTGAATAAGTAATTTGCTTCAACAAAACATATAAAAAAGTCAGAACTGTGTAGAAAAAATTAGCATGATGCTCTTCACAAGAATAGTATTCAAAATGGTGAAGTACTCCATTGTTTTTACATTGTTAGATTTAACAATGTAAACTAATTTGCAATCAGTATTTGAGACAGAATGGAACAAATTAGAAAAAGGCATTCCTATAACCCTATTCGCACGATAAAGAAATTAGAAAATGATATTGATGGGTATTCAATGGTCGTTAGCTGAACCGAGGTAGGAAGACACAAATATTATTTACGAATGACCTGTGATTAACCAGTTGGGAAGAAACCTTAATCTATCCTGTTTTAGAAGAGGGAACTGTAAGTGTTAAATTAATAAAATGCTCAAATTCGATATTGGAATGAGTCAAAGCTAAAAGCAAATATTTTAAACCATTAGTAGTAGACAATAGAAGGATAGTTGAAGAATATGCCTGGATCCCCAGAAACTAAATACAAAATTACATGTGTACTTACAAAAAAAAACCAGTAAACGTTGATGCCACCCTTAAACATTGCAGTGGAAAGATGATCTTCACCACTATTGACCTCAAGAAAATTTTTTACCAATTAGGTACTGATTGAATATAGCAGAAAATAAACAGCATTCATACCTGAAGTTTGTGTTGTATGCATTTGTTCAAAAGACTTATATTTGGCTGAAGAGTTTTATCTAAACTAAAACATTCCATGATAATTTGTAAAATATACAACTACTATGAATATAATACTCTTCAAGTAGTGCTAGTGTCTATGTGTATGTATCAAAAGAAGAAGTTTTTCATATTAATAAATATACTAATGATAGTTAAGTGGATGAAGTACTAAAGTTGATCCCAGAGTGTAGAACAAGAAAATTAATATTATCTATTATTAACTTGAACTTAAAAAATAAAGTAATTTAAAGATTGGTGAAATCTGTGATATGTATTCTGTGTTTTTCCATAGGCTGAAAGAATTTAATTTTAATCAGCTAATGTATAATATCCAATAAAATATGATTAAGCTTGAAGAGATATATCGTACTAATTGAATTGGTAGAACATTAAATTTCTGGAAGAAACAAAAAAATCACTCAGCCTTGCTCTGTGATAAGGAAGAACTGTCTGGATTGGATTAATTATTGATCTTTGACTTGGTATTAACGGTGGAACAAGTTTTATTAGAATGAAGTTTGAGCGAATGTTAGAAATGTAGCACTTATTCTCTTGAAGGACAGTGATTATAATATAAAAAATCCTCATGCTGTCAGGAAGAAAAACAGCTTTTTATTGCTAGGATGTTGCTTCTGATTTTTTTATATTGATAGTATAAATTTTGTTTGTGATATAATTTTTGGGTGCCTTAATAATTTTAGAATTTTTTTTTATCCAATATTTTTTATTATATTCCTTTTTTTCCACTTAAATTTACCTCATCCTAATTGTAAAGTATTACTTGAAGATTTATAAAAAAATTAAAGGAAACTATTGAATCTTACATACATTCATGTGCCAAGAACTTTAGTTGGGTATTTATTTCATCATTGTTTTTTTATTACATTGGTTCCCTATATGTTCATTTTTTTTTTTTTTTATAGCAGTAATGTCTATTCTTTTGTTTGATAGCATCAGTATTCTTTTAATGTGATATTTAGTATGATAAACATTCTAATATGTGATGACGACATGTAATTTTTCATAGATCTTTTTTAATTTATTAACGATTTTACATTAGATCTTTTTTGCTAAAAACATGAATCATGGCAGCTTGAAAAGATAAAGTAATTCAAGCCGTGGAATTCTGCCATCAACCAAATGCTGAACTGTTAAATTTTTTTTGTATGGGTCTAAAAATACAAAAAAAGGAAAGTATCTATGCCCTTTTAATCTATTATTTTGAAAATGTTTTAAATTCTTGTAATGCAGTTTTTGCCAGTGATTGGTATCAAACATTACAATAGTCCTATTTAATTTTAAAAGACACTTTTCAAACTAACTATTTAATCATTAAGCATTGGATTCTCATATCTTGCTCATACAAAAATATTTTTAATTTAATACTGATGTATTCCATTTTTATTTAGTTTACAATTATCTTGTATGACCTCTGCACTGATATTTCTTGGAAAAAAAAATTAATTTTTCTTACATAACTTTGTCTGGGTAAACTTGAATATTGCTTATTTCATCAAACATAGTTTTTAAGTAATTTATTTTACTTGGATAAATGTACAACTTATTATTATGGATGCTTACTTTGTACAAATGTATCTGTCACATCATATCACAGATAATTTATAATTTTTTTAAAGATTACAGTTCTAATTATTGTTATCATAATCTTGAGAGTGTTGGAATATACCAATGGATTATTAATTACATATAATTTATGATTTTGTATAATTTGTTTCATTTTTTTCTTCCTCTTTTTTTTTTTGTTTTTCTTTGTTGTGAGGTCTAATGAGGTCTCTCTAATTCTACTGGATCTTCTTTTCTTAGGGCTGTTCGTCAGAGATTTCCTAAGGTCATAAAGTTGGTAAGTTAAAAATTAAAAATACTTTAATAAGTTAAAAAAAAAAAAAAAAACTTCCTTACTAAATAATTTTTGTTTGAACTAAGAATTTCTACTTTATTTCTTGATTAATTGAGAATGTATAAAACAATATATTTTGGCTACTCATTACTTATTGTTGGCTAATTTTCATGCTAGAATTAAATGATTGTAATATTTTATCACTTCATGTACAGTAGAAGTCTGATAATCCGGCACGTTCGAGACCGGCTCGGTGCCGGACTACCGAAAATTCCGGTCTATTGGGCGATAATTATAAGAACAATTAGGTTAATAATTAAACTACAAATACAGTATGCAAATACATACAACAAAGTTTATTTTACATTTCATATAATGTATGTACACGTACTGTAAAACATATTTCACTTAGATTTTAAAAAGTCACAAATGTCTTTTTGTTTTCCTGACTTTTGGCCTTTAGTATAAAATTTATTTCTAATGATATGGAAATCAATATTTTCTGAATCACTGTAGCTAGTACTAGCCTTAGCAAAAGAGATAAACTTATTTAGTGATTCTGCAGCTTCTGCCCAGCTGATTTTTTCCTTTTCTTCCGTTTCGGCATCTGAGTCACTTTCTTCAAAATTTTGAGTAGGCTGAGGGTTTACTACAATGTTGATAATGTCCTCATCGGTTATTTCTTGTTCAACAGGCTCATTCTCGTCGATTAGAAGCCACTCCTCTACCTCATCTTCAGGCAGGTTTTTCAAGAGATTGTTAGCACTTCTAACGACATCCAAAACTTTGGTCAGAGCGTCTTGATGGTTTTCTTCCTCATCAGTCTGTAGAGTTAGTTCAGATGCAGTGTTTGCAGCTGGCCAAAGTTTTCTCCAGCATTTTTGGCGTGTTGTATTTTTTGCCTGGTTCCAAGACAGTGCAATAGCATAGACGGCATCTTTTACTGTAAACTTTTTTTGAAAATCAGTCACGTCACAGTCGGCATTTAACAGGCTTTGAATAAAAGACCTTCTATAAAAGCATTTAAAATTTTGAATAACCCCTTGGTCCATGGGTTGAATCAAAGATGTTACGTTAGGTGGGAGCAGGGTAGCATCAATATTTCCAGAAACTAGCTCATCTACTGGCAGGTGGGCTTTGCAATTGTCCAAAAGAAGGATGGCTTTAGTATCTTCTGGTAGACCAAGGCTTTTGAAGGATTCCCTGACCTCAGGCACAAAATGGTGAAAAAAACAGTCTTTAAAGAGGGCGGCAGTCATCCACGCATTTAATTGAGCATCGTATTGGACAGGCAAGTGTGAAACATTCTTAAAAGCCCTGGGTTTTGCAGATTTACCTATCACAAAAGGGGTCACTCGGTGGTTTCCAGACGCATTATCACATAGCAAAACGGTTAATCTGTCTTTGTTTTTTTAAAAACCCTTGGCTGCTTTTTCTCCTCCACCAGCTAGTGTAGATGTTGGTAAACATCGCCACAATAGCCCTGTTTCATCAGCTTTGTAAATCTGTTCAGGTGTTAAATCATGATCAGCCACGATTTTCTCAAACTTGTCTTTGTATTTTTCTGTAGAGTTTTGGTTTGCTGAAAGTGTTTCTCCAGTTACATCAACTCTTCAAATTCCATGCCGAAACTTAAAGTTTCTGAGCCAACCATCAGAATAATTACATTCACTTTCAGCAACTCCTAAATCTTGGCCGAATTTCTTTGCCTTTTCAACAATCATTGGCCCTGTTACCGGCTTTCCTTCAGAACGTACTGCACTAAACCATTTGAACAATACACTATCTAGCTGTTCCAGTTTTGGTTTTTTTTAATGTTTGTCTAGAAGCCAATTACCGATTGAGAAGCAAACTTCATTAGTTGATCTTTTTGTTTTTTAATGTCATAAATAGTTGATGAGCCAATATTAAACTCATTCATTAAAACATTTCTATTCTCGCCTTTTTCTGGCCGTTTGATGATTTCTAGTTTCTGATTGAGAGTCAGTGTTATGTGTTTTTGTTTCTCTCCTTGAACTTGAAGTCTTAGGTTTTGAAAACATGGTCACTGTACAGTTAGAACGAAAAACACTTTTTTTATAAACAGTTTCAAAAATTACGTTTTCTGCGATGTGAAAGGACACAAAACAACAATGCACAAAAAAATGGCGAAGACGCTTCGTGATTGATTAACGGAGCTGCACTGCACCTGAATTTGTTGTGACAGCTGAGACTAGCCGGCCGCTAATTGTTTCCGAACAATACCGAGCGCTTCCGGATGATCCCGAAGTACCCCCCCCCCCCTCCGAACTTCCGAATAGCTCTCGAGCGTTTTTATTTGCTTTAAAGAAACTCATGTGGAGAAAACCAAAATTTTTACAATTTTCCGGAGCGATCCCGGACTATCGGGCATTCCGGACCGTTGGATGCCGGACTAATGGACTTCTACTGTACTTATTATTAGTAAAAGTTGTTTATTTATAATAAAGTTAAATTGTGATGTAATTAGGATGGCATGGATCTTCCTCCTCCTATTCTGTTTGATGTTGAAGATGAAGGGCGCCTTCCTGTGTCAAGGCCTAGTTTCTTGGCCTCTGAAGAAGGTGCCATAGTTGTCCGTCAATTTATCGAACAGTATTACTTCCTCTATGATGCTGAAGGTAGCAGGGAGCCCCTTCACCAGGCATATCACGATTCTGCTGTGTTTTCATTGGATGCCTATGCTCCCCCTGGTGAACCCTATGGGCAGTAAGTGCACTTTGCTTATAACATTGTTTACACTTAATGAATTAATATTTTACCTAAAAGTAAAGTAGTGTTATCAGTAGTAAATTGATTACTATCTTAGATATTAGTGAAGGAAATTTATTTTCACAAATTCTTAGGATGGGCCCCTATCTCGCTGAAAGTCGCAATCTAACAAGAGTATCAAACTTGGATAGAAGAGTTAGACTGATGAAAAAGGGAAAGTTAAGCATAGTAGAAGCATTAAATCACCTACCCAGAACAAAGCATTATCCTACTACTTTCCACATCGATCTTGTTATATTTACTGTAAGTTTTTTTTATTTTTTTTTTTATATCTTTTATGTTATTGTTATTAGTTAGAGAGAAATGCTTTATTCAGCAATGCTACTCTAATACATCGGGCTGCTTATCAACAACACACAGCATACTTATCGATCCATTATTGGCTATTTAAACACCAACATATTTTATTCATCAAAGATACACTTTTTTTCAAATAATAACAATATAAACTAAATATAATAAATTTAGAATTTTACTTACAATTTATTAAATTTTTTTTTCCTCAACTATAGCGATGCTATCCTTTCTATTATTACACTCTCTCTTCCATTGGTTCGTAACAATTATTCAATTCATTACACAAATTCAATTTAAACTAAATGAAATTATCAATAAATAGAAATAAATAAAATATTCACAGTAGTAGAACAGTTAAAAACTAATAAATAAATTAAAAACATATAAGTTTAAAACCCAAATAAGTCAGTTTAAAAAAAGTATAACAATGTAGTGATGGTCCTGAATAGTTTCATGTCTGTTTACATGATATAGCTAATTAAGTAGTCCCTTACCCAATTACAGAAATGTTCCATATAATTTTTTTTTTTTTTCGGCCAAGACTCCCTATTGGAGTCCTATACTGCCTAACCATGGTTGAGGGTCAAAGTTGTTCATTTTGTAGGAGTGCCACTCACTGGAAAAAGTCAACTACCCAGGCCGGATTCGAATCGGCACCGCCAATAGACATTCCATATAAATATGATTTTGTTATTTATATCATTGTAGTTACATTATATTATTTATTGTTGTAATAAATAAGTTAGGACATTCGGTAAAACAAAAACAAAAAAAAACTGAGTCTGAAAAGTCATTTTTACTCTTAAATTCAATAATGTATTTAAAGAAATTTGTATTTTAAATTATATTAAATTGTTCTTATAAAGTTAATTATACCAAGTTTTGTGTTGCACTTTAATTTGTACTTATAATGAGCTGTATTCATATTTAAACTTCAATAATACTATTCAAGTAGACTAGACTCATGCTTATCTGACACTGGGCAAGTTGGCATCCAGATGGTGTAATATCAATTTTATTAAATTCCATCTGTTACTTTTACCCATGCATTCATAAACATATTTTACTTGACACACCTATATTTAATGGCTCATCTGTTTTAGCTAATAGTTGAAGGAAAGTTGCTAATTAGCATGAAAATGATTCAGTATCAATTTTATCAAACTCCACTTACACTTTCGCTTACATGTATCCAAATGTATTTTCTTGGAGATGCCTTTATTTCAATTAAAAAACGCCTCATCCCTTATATTTCAAATAATTTAGAATTGACTCCCAGCAAAGGAGGTAATACACATGATGAATAATTTTTATCAAACTTTGAGGACAAATCCATTTTCCTGCTTTAAATTTGATCAGTTGAGTTTTCGATTTCAAAACGTGATACACTCGACATGAAGGATTAATACTTTTCACGTTTTCCAATTTTACATTGAGATATTTTTTGGTGAGGTTGTGGTAGGTTCATTTTAATTGTATTCCTTTCAAAAATACCTAAACTTTAATAACATTTTTTTTTTCCTCTTTACCTGAAAGACCACTTAATAAACAAATTCAATGACCAGGGACATCAAATGGCCAAATAACATTAGAATAGCACATACATGCTTAATGGTTTTAGTTTTTTCTTAATACCCTATTTTCCCTCACTTTGTGTTCCAAATAATTCAAAATGTTATTATCAAGTTTTTTTTCCCTTAACAGCCACAACTGATACAGCTGAATGTGTGTGGACTATTTTCTGAAACTGTGAAAAAAACTCCCATGAGATACTTCAACCGTGTGTTCCTTATAGTTCCAACAGGTTCTGGGTTTTGTATAATAAATGATCAACTTACTGTCCTTCTTGCTACTTCAGAACAAGTCAAGGTATGTTGTGTATTATATAATTGTGTAATAGTTACTATTAATTTGATAATTTAATTTTTTTTAAACACTTCAGATCTTTAAGATGTTTGCATGGTGTGATATCTTTCAAATATTAATTAAGTTTCTTATAATGTGCCCTTATAATAGAGGGTAGATAGTTTTTGATGGTGTTGCAGATTTTTATGACTAATTTGTCTATTTACTTCTCCCCAACTTCCATTCTTCCTTGAGGTCTTCCTATACATAAATATAATAAAACTTCCAGCATTCATCTTGAATGTCCTGATAATTATGTAAGAACATGAAGTGTAGGTACATACTTGTGATTTTAAATATATTATTTTTTTTGTTAGAGAGTCGTCAGGACTTCACCCTTTTAAGTAATAACCATGCCCAGGTTTTTTTTTTTTTTTTTTTTTTTTTTACTGAACAGATTTAGGTATAAATTCTAAATATATTTTGTATATGTATATATGTTTCCAGATTTTCTTTTTTATGTTTTATTTATTTTTATTTGTATATTCTTCTTTGGTTTAGAAATACAACAAAATAAAGGCAGAAGCTGCTGCTGCCGCAGCCTCTCAACCCGATGTTCCACCTCCTGTCGTTCCAGTTCCAGTTCCAGTTCCAGAAGCGTTACCTGTAGCTAATGCCATTCCTGTTGCGGAGCCAGATCTGGCAATGAAACAACAAATGGTTACAACTCTTGCAGCCAACACTGGGATGAATCTCATCTGGTCTGAGAAGTAAGTATTTTTTATCTAATTGTTATGTCGAATATTCAATTCATTATCATTAATTTTGGTAATTAGTTTAGTTGTAAACTAAATCTTCAATATAAAATAGTTATAAAAAAAAGGTTTGTATGATGGTTTTGAGGGAATCAGGGGGTAAAAGAATCACACATTTCACTGTCTTCCTTATTTTTTCACTAACATTTCGACCCTAAATGTAGGGTCACTTGTAGAACTGAAAAGCAACAAGTATTTTCTAGATGGAACCATATCTGTTCAGAGCTTCTGCATTATTTTTGATTGCTTTTTGTTCAGATGTGAAGTCTACTTTGTAGAGATTTGAATGAGTAAATCTATAATTATTATTACTTTTATTTTTTAGAATATTGAAATTGAAAAATCATGCCTGACTCATAAAAAGAGAAAGGAAGGATCAAGGTGTTCTATTATAAACTGAATGTTGATTTTCAGTATTTTCACTGATATTGCTCTGATAAACATTTTTTTTTTGTTTATTTAGTTTTTTAGTTCATGTTATTAGACAATGTAATCATCCTTCAAACGAGCATTTTTTTTCCGGAATGATAAAAAAATCTATTGCACAGTAAACATTGAAAAAATCTTATATTAAAATAATAGTATGAATTTGCTAAAATTGTAGCCCTAATAGAGCTTTTCTGGAGCATGGAACACATTCAATATAGTAAAAATATCTAATTTTAGTATTCAAAAACTTGAAATAGCTGATCGTCAATGGTTTTTAATGAAAATCGTGTATTTGCCATACTACCTTTCATTGTGTATTATTTTGATTGGTGCATGAATTTTTAACTTCTCATGCCCTACTGTTTTATAAGATATTGTTAGAACATCACTCTCCAAGTCTTTGACTAGCCATGTCATAATTTATAAGTCATAAACATAATTTATTTCTAATTGCTACTTTTTTCGAACACTAATCAGTTTAAAAATAAATATGTGTATATAGTTAAGGTTTATATTAGAAGTACAAATAAGTTTCCACAATTCAACAAAAGGTGGTGTCACCAGAAGAGTTAGTTAAAATTTTCACCTAGAAAACATACAATCTTAAATTTGGTTATCTGGTAGCAACCATATAACCTTGAAGTATTAGTGACTCCCTACCAGCATCTCATCATTTTTTTTGTGTGTAAAAATGTTATATAAGTGTCATTTGTGGTGACTTATGTGCAGCTGAAACGTATCAATATCTTCTAAAAGATGAGGCTGATTTAAATGAGAGAAATTGTGAGTCGTTTCTAAATTATAAATTAGTGAATTTGACTCGGAAGACAAATAATGCTATGGAAGGCTTAAATGGCTCAAGCTGAGCTTAAACCATTACTATAGCTCTCTACCGAGCAATTGAAATATTTAATTGGGAAGTCCTACTTCACCCACTGAATTCACTAGACATTGCCCCTTCTGAGTATCACTTGTTCTGATCCAAGGTACATGGTCTGTCTGAGCAGAGCTTTACATCATATGAAGATATCAAAAATTGGGTTGATTCATGCTTATCTTGAAAAGATGAAGAGTTCCTCTGACATGGTATCTAATACTGCCAGACTGACAGAATAAATAGAGGCTAGTAATAGACAAATGCTTTGTATAAAACATAATGTGTTATCCTTTCACAATAAATTAATAATTTTTGGTAGAAAACTATGAAAACTTATTTGTACCCCTCATATAATGATAGAAGGCAATGAATCCTTTTTTGTCCATTAAACTTATGTGTGATGTATTTTGCTGTAAATTATAAAGTATGCTCTTGAAATTTGATCTAATGTTGTTTTTTCCTTTCAGGTGCCTGAATGAAACTAATTGGAATTTTGAACAGGCTATGTTTGCTTTCAATAAACTCCAAAAAGCTGGTTCGATTCCGGCTCAAGCTTTTGTAAAGTGATAATCTTCAATGATAGATTAAAGTAAGGTGATAGGGGCGGGAGGGAAATGTCCCCCTCACTCCTATCACCTTCCTTTTCCCTCTATTGTAATTTGTACTATTGTACCTACCATTTCCTATTCATCCTCACCCATTTTCTGATTTTGATAAACTCGTTATTGGGAATTCTTATTGTTTTTTTTTTTTTAAATTATTATGTTTTACGGTGCTCATTTGTTTTATATTCTTAGCTTCTATTGGGTAAATTTAATATTTCGCGGAATAATCTAGTTAAGAAAACTTGGTCTTAGCAGTAATAAGTAATTATTTCAATTACTAACAAAATTAGTAGTTTAAAGCTGGTTTTACAGCTGGTTAAATCTATTGATTTATTTTTTTAGATAGATAAGTTCCTATAAAAAAAAATAACCCTATGATTTTTCTGCTTCATGATTTTTTTATATTTATATTTTTGGAGTGTTCTTAGTCAAATCTGACACCTCTATTTCTAAAATTAGATTCAAACCAGTGATTTGACTCTTTTCAACAACTGGGACAATGCGATATTTGTTTCTGGTTGTTTACCAGTTCTAGCAATTTTATATTTATATTTTGTAAAAAAAAAAAAAAAAAAAGAAGAAGAAGAGTACAAAAATTTGTTATTAAAGAAAAAAAAATCATTTGTAAATATGTTTTTCATTTGATTATCATCTAATTGTTTTAGTAAATCTAAATATAAGATAAAAGTAAGGTTTGATTTTTTTTTTTTTTTTTTTAATGTGTATATATGTGTATGTATTCATTCCTATTTTGTATCACTGGTATTTGAACAAGTTGGTTGAAAACATTATTTCAGGTTATTTTATAAATATACCTTAATTTTTTTTATGTATAATTGGTATTAATATTAAATTCTCATCATATCATGCATACATGGTGAATATTATTAAATGTTTGAATTATTCACTTCAAGATCCGTTGTATGCATATTTTACTATATTTTTGTTTACAATTATATTTTAAGCTAATATTAATTTAAATTGTTAAGCTTTTTTAGTTATAGTGATCATTTTCCTGAACTACACTTTTAAATAAGTATATTATTACCATTTTAATTAAGTTAGTAATTAAAATATAGATGATAAAAGAAACAAAATTATATTCCAGAGTAAAATGATTAGTATTAACTATTCTCACTGTGATATTCTAATTAAGTAGTTTATTGTATTATGATTGTTGTATTCCATACGGAGTCATAGAAGATTAGAATCCCATTTAATTTATTCTTCACCATCATATTAAATGGGTCCAGAAAGTATTTTTGTTATTTAATATAAAATAGACTATTAAATTTTTTTTTCTAGACAAAGACAATAAAATAGGTGATTGTACTAAAATATTTAATGAAATTATCTTCTTAACACTCAATTTTTCAAATTTTATTTTTATTTATTTACCTTTTTAAGTGATGATGGATTTTCATTTCTCTAGATCTTTGGATGTGGTAAGTTCCGACATATTTTCTCCGAAAAAAAAAAACATGCAAGAAGACATCTGAGACAGATGTATGGCTGCAGGTTACTATTCTTAGCAAAATAACAATCTTGAGGAAAGGGGAAAATTGTGCTCTACGGAAGCACATTTGAAGAAACATGACATCATCTTGCAGAAATGTGAGGAATATCGACGTATAAACTAATATTAATACTCAGTTTACTGTCTCTTAACAATAGGGATATATTCACTCGCTTAATATGCTAAGCTGGAGTAACATCTCTATGTCAGTTAAGCTGGTTATTAATTGTGTAATTGGTTAATCAGTAGTTTTTTAATAATATATTTCTGTATTTTCTCTCTTTTATTGTCTTTGTCTAAAATTTTCAGAATTTATTTTTATGTAGACCAGGTTCATTGAATTATGTTTTATTACCATTTCAAATATTCTTTAAAAGATCCTTTTCTACTAGTTTTTAGTCCAAGTGGTGTTTAATTTTTGTTAAATTTATTTATTTATAATTTTTTTTTTTTTTAGTAAATAAGTGTAAATATCTTGAATATTTGTTATGATAATAATGAATACTTAATATTTGTGATAAGGATAATATTTGTAAATCATTTTTTTCTGTTTAATCGGAATAAATAAAATGTTTTATCAATAAGCTTGACATTTTCTTATTAGTTAGGTAAGTTACTAGATTCATTTGACCTAATGACTTATTCCAATTTCATCACTTTTTAGGAAAGAATTTTGATAATATTTCCCGGTGCAAAATTCTTTCTTTTTTTGTTTTTCAAAAGTGTGGCATCAATGTAATATAACACTTTACTAAAATTTACATTTTGCTACTAACTATCCATTCAATGCTAAATTATGATAAAGTCAATATTGAAATTACAAAGACTTATTGTATAGAGTTAGCTAATCTGTCAACAGAGGCCCATTTAGTCTTAAACCATTTATGAGCTTGATTTTTATCCTACGTAATGCATGAAACATACTTGTTTAACAACATATCGCTGCTTTGCTTGAATAGTATCACATCTGACAAAAAAAAATTATATTTGATAGGAGTATACATGATCTGTTAAATGTTATATGTATAGTATTGTGAGCAGCCCTATTTAAAGTCGTTAAATGCATAAGAGCTTCTAGCAGATTTGTTTGAGCAACTTGTATAGCCTTTCCTTCTAAAACTTCATGTTATTGTTTACTTCTAAGTTTTGATTAAAGTAATCTATTACAGCATGCCTAAATTGAGTTAAAAGTGAAAGTTTTGACTACTCGAGTGCCTTGTTGATCTTCTAACTTGTGAGGAATAGAATCAATATGAGCTAATTGACAACTGTCATTATATTATTCTTGTGGTCATCCAATGCTTTATTAGTTATAAAAAAAATTCAAAACAATACTAACACAAACTATGAAAAAATAACCTAACATGAAAACAAACAAAATGGTGAGAAGCTCAGCTGGTGTGTTGTCATTCTCCATATAACAGACACTCAACCAAGTTTTATGTTGTATCATTTTAACATGGCAGATGAAGGAAATATTTTTCCATTTAACATGTTAAACTAAAGATCATGAATACCCCTGATGTATTACATAGACTATGGTTACTTTTTTACTACCCTGCTAGCTTTAGAATAGAGAAACCCCTGTCTGATATTATCTTTGCAACACGTCCATTTAAAAATCAAATCAAAACTTTCTCTCCTGGAGAAAGAAGATAAAAGACTGATTAGGACCATTAGCATTCCCAAACATAAAAGTAGATGTCTTTTATCATTGAACTACCATGCCCCTCAGGAATGAGAAGAGTTAGGGTTGCAGTTAGAGCCATTTCATATTGTATTTTTTAAAATTTATTACCCCCTTTAAGGTCATTTCTGGCATGCAAGGGGTTGTTAATACCACCCTATTCTAACTATGGCAGTAGTGTCAAGTTTTTGTTATGTAGGAGTGCCAGAATAAAAGTGGACCTCTCAGGCTGGATTCAAAGTAGAGTGCAAACTAAAACTATCCCTTTTACAAAGACCTTGTTTAGGGTTAGAACATTGTAGACCCAATCAACTTTTCTCTTGAGCAGTGGTTCCCAAACTTCTTTTGTCCTACCGCCCCCTTACCAGGAAAATTATTACTTAGCGCCCCCTGGAAATCAATTTTTTTAAAATTTTAATTTCAATTAATAGGAAATATGTATGTATTAATGTTTCTACCTTTTTCGTAAAATATAACAAAGAAAGGTGTAAATTGGAAAAATTGAACTTGGAAATTATGAAACTATTTATTGAACTCGGTCAGAAGTCATCTTAATCAGAAGGATAAACTGGGTGTGCTGCTACCAATTTATTAATCCTCGGCTCTATTTTCGTCAGCAGTAATATTGTTCACCGTGGCTACTTGTAGTCATCGCCCCCAAATGCACTTGTGGCCATCACCGTCCCCCCCCTACATCACTGTAGCGCCCACCAAGAGGCGTGGCACCCACTTTGGGAATCACTGCTCTAGAGAGAAGAGAGGAACTACGACTTTTAAAATAACCGGTTGGGTTTACTTCCTTTATGATGCCATAGAACAAGCAGCAAGAAAGATGGGTACAATAAAATAAAAGAAAGGTTAAGCTATTCGTCTTCCTTAATCGATTGGTTCTACTATGAACAGACTATCATTAATACTTGGCTCTGCATGGTAAATGAAACAATGCTTATTGGAATTTTCATATTCGCGAACTAGCACATTAAAACTGAACAGGATAAATTTTTAAAGCCTAAGGATACTTTATCAACTGACGTCATTGAAATCCAAATATTTATTGGTCTACTATACTAGTAGGAACTTTCAGAGGGATTAGAATAAATTTAGAAGATACGCGAGACTTAATTAGAGGTAGGGTTTTAACTTTCAGACTCATAATCAACCTACGCCATTTTTCGACAAGAAAATCATTTTCAGGCCTTTTCAGCAAATGAACATCGAGTTGGTCAATGCAAGATCAGTTTATATTTATAATCTAGAATGTTATTCCGACCAGGAACCTGTAGGATCATTTAGCATCAGTAAATAATGTGTTGATGTTATTAGAAGACTTTTTGTGATAGTTTCCAACACATGAAATCTGACGGTAGATAATTAGTTTTCTGATGTGAATCTCATGAAGAAGTTGTAGTCAAAAAAGTCGACGTCTGTTTTTTACATATATATTTTCTCTAAATTTATCGCTAACTAAACAGAGGAGTTGCTAGGACGTCTTCTAGTCAGAAATCGACATGGTACTCGGAAGTATGGGTAAGATGTAAATATTTACCACTGATGATGGTCCAGGAGTATGGGCATGGCTAGAGGGGAGCCGCGGCTCCCCCCTAGATTTTTGAGGACCAAGAAAGGAAATAATGAATTGATTTGATGGATGATTTCTTTTTGGAAACATGCTAAAATTTGGAAGGTAACATATTCACTCATCACAACTACACCTTTGAAAGGACAAGATGGATATACGTCGATTCTTTGGTAAAAAAAGGTAAGATTCAATGAGCACAATTATTCGTCACATACTTGTCTCTAAAAATAATGAAGGAATGAATAAAAAAAATCTTTTTTAGATTCCATTCTTCCTATTATAACTTTAGTTTGCTATTTTAATGATCTCAAACAAGGAAAAGGTCATAGTATGAACAGAGGAAGGGAAAAAACGTGGACTAAGCTTATGCAGAGGAGTAAATACGGCAGCGCGAGGAGCAGCGGCAATAGCTGAATATAAATGAGGGGGTGAGAAAGTAAATAAAATGGTACAAAGGCATATGTACGTCCTGCTGCAATGAATCAACATCATCCATAATCTCCTTTTGCGATGACGACTTGTAATGGAGCAGTGCAATAACTTAATGTAAAAGAGGTCAAAGTGATATAAAGAAAGAATATAATATCTGGAACTGATTAAAAAAAACTCACTTATATAGATTACTATAGGTTAAAATAGGCAACTATTAACTCCACTGAAAAGGATCGGTTGGACAGTTTTTATCGCTTTTAAGTGATTGTGGCGAGCGGGGGTTGATTAATTAAAGCAATAAGAATAATAGTAGTTGGTATTTTGAATTTCCCGCCGTTGGAGCTTGTTTTGTAAACTAGTACCAGTTTTTTCTCTGTATTTGAGAAAGCCGGTCATATTAAAATACAACAAACGATAAAGACAGGGGTAATTTGGGTGGAATGTGTTTAAAATGAATTTTAACGTTTTACTAAATATAATTTCCATTTAATTAGATAATTATACGCAAGGCAAAAGGCACATTACGAAGAGCAGACTGTATCGATAAAATTGAAGGTTCATATCGTGTAGCATTATACATCGAGAATATATCACTCCGGTGCTGTCACAACAATGGCGACCGATTCTGATGTGTCTATTTCTCAAATTGATACACAATTTGACAGATTGAGTGTCGCTTCGGAAGAAAGCAGTGTACGGTGCTCTATGGACCATGAAAACAATCAAGCTGACGAAGAATTTATTAGTGAATGGGGATTTCGTTTAAAAGATCTTTACAGGCTTGCTTTGAGGTTCTACAAAGGTAATGGTTATTTTTATTTTGTATGAAGTTTATTTAGTTCTTTATATGTTTTATAACCTAAAAGGGTACAATAAGGAATAATTTTCATATTATGATGTGGTTTATATTCAGTATTATTTCTATGATTATCCCTTAGTTTTACGTTTATTTGGAGTGATAAGGTTTAGAGTTGTGTGATAGTTTGATTGTTATTACAGAGAAAGAAGGCAAGGCTTTAAGTTTATCCTACCAGGATAAGTTAAGATTTGTCTCTCTCGCCAAGCAAGTGAGTGTTGGAAAATTTAATCCTGACACCTCACCACCATTAGGAGTTTTGGATGTAATTGGAAGAGATAGAAGGTGAATAATAATTTTATTTTTTTATTATGTTTTATTAACAAGTTAAGAAAAAATATCCTTACTTTGTATTCTGATCAGGCTTGCTTGGCAATCTTTGGGAGATATGAATGCCGAAGATGCAATGATTAATTTTGTGGAATTACTGGATAGCCGTTGTAATTTATTTCGACCTTTTGTGCAGGCACATAAAGCAGATCTTGAAAATCGTCGAAAGCTTCAGTAAGTACTTCATTTGGTTTCTTATTTAATGGATTTATGCTATAGTGTTATGTCTTTAGTACTACTTGCAAATAATCCGGAAGCTCTGATGTTTTTATCACCTGAAGTTATGTTATTATCACCTGAAGTTTTAATGTTAGCGATTAATAGTAATGTAAAATGTATGTGTTTGGATAGGTGGACTGTTCTTTAAATTTGCATTATTATTCTCTTAAATTTTGTTTAAAGAATTTGTAATGACTGATGATTCTCTTATTTACTATTATAGGGAAGAAGAGGAAGCCAAAATACGTGAAGAAGAAAAGAGAAGAAGACTTGAGGAAACTATAAAAATGAGAGATGTAGAAGAAAGGCAAAGGCTAGAGGAACATAAGAGGCAAATTCAAGAAGCTTTAAACCAACAAACGTATGGACAGTTTAAGGCTTATGTGGAGCAACATTTTCCTGACGATTCTGTCCTGGTATGCTTAGTTTTATTTTGATTATTTAAAGATATGGTACTCACTTTTTAGACCTGCCAAAGTAATGGAACTGTTGTTGCATGTTGTAACCTTCCCTATTATTAATTTATTCCTGATTTAATCAGGTCACTCCTGATTTAAGGCTCATCCCTGCAACTAGGATTCTCTTACTTTTATTATTATTCTCGCCCTCCATGGTAGCCTTACTTTTCTTTATTTCAAAACAGACACTTATAGCGAGTAGGTTGGTAGATGTACGACATGCCACAATCTCACTAGAGGAGATCATAACACAAAAAAAGGCAACCTTTCCCAACCGTATCCGCCCCGCTAAGATCCCCAGGCAGTGAAGGTTCTATATCAATTAGGAAATATTTGCTTTTAATGGAAAGAGGTGACTTTATGGTTGTTAAATATTTAAATAGTGCCTGAAATTGAAAAACAGGGTGAAACACTCCACTCCTACCCTCCGTGGTAGCCTTACTTATCTGACTTCAAACTGGCAATTATAGCGAGTAGATTGGTTGATGTACGACATGTCACAATCTCACTAGAGGAGATCATAACACAATAAAAATGCAGTCCTTCACTGCTGGACCCACCCTGCTAAGACCCCTAGGGAGCTACAGTCCTATATCACTATTGAAATATTTGCTTAAAACGGAAAGGGGAAACATTAAGATAGTTTAATAGAGCAATATTTATAAAGCTCCTGATTGAAAAACAGCATCAATAGGTGTGATGGTGGATCAGGAACTGACTACCGAAACTGAGTAGTTAGCATAAATCATTTGAGGTTTGTTTTTAGGTGGTTATGAGTTAGTAA
The DNA here is from genome assembly GCF_000696795.3 of Halyomorpha halys. NCBI lineage: Eukaryota > Metazoa > Arthropoda > Insecta > Hemiptera > Pentatomidae > Halyomorpha > Halyomorpha halys. The sequence continues at coordinate 562,602 of NW_027110332.1, forward strand.
ATCACCCTAAATAGGTTATTTGAGTGATTTAAAAATGTTGGTACATCTCTAAAAATATTCTTTGATTTAAAATCATTTAGATAGTATGATTTTTTCAAAATAAGTTTTATCATAGCTGCCCCTGGTATTCCTGTAAACTTCACAGTGATAATTAATAACTAATAATTATTAATAACACAAGACAACTGTAATGAAAAGAAGATATAAATTAATGAAGCTTCTATTTAGTAAAAACACAGCATGATAATGAATATATCATTGTAATTAATTATTAATTAGGTTATAACTTCAGGTGATCAGGGGGAATGAATGAAGGG
>NW_027110332.1:562993-591692 GCF_000696795.3 Halyomorpha halys
AAAATCACATTTCCCCCTTCCTTTTATTATAATGTATAATGGAATTTAATAGGAAACAAAGTCTTTTAAATAAGATGGCTTCTTTACAACTATCCTAGGCCTCCCAGTCTCCGGTTCGTCTCATGAATTTCCTAAATTAGATGTTGGTGTATCCTCTTGACTTTGAGAAGCTTTACCCTTTTTAATAAGTAACTCAGGTAATTCTTTTAAAGTAGGAGTAAGCATCCTTTTTTATTTTTAATAGATTGATGTTCTTGAGCACATAACTTGGATAATTCTTCTTCAGTAGGATTTTCATGTGAAGTCAATATTTTGGCAACAAGGCGTCCATCTTAACTCATTGTGGGGAGTCAAGGCAACATCAGAGGCATCAGTTTCCAATATTAGGGGAAGTTCTGGTGATATGGTCACAGTAACAGCATCTGATTTTATTGAAGTGAAATTGTTGAAAATTGGGGCATAATGTATGCAAAGAATCCCAACGCTTATTTTAATAAGTTTGTGTCTTCTGGCAATGGAAGGTCCAATAGTTGTTTAAGGTGGTCGGTATCCAGTCCAATCGTAGTGTGTGGTATAAGTGATCCAGCAATGGAATGGTGCTTGGTTTAATTTACATTTGTCTTTATTTATTATTCTTAAGTTCATATTTATCAACAACAGAAATAAATTTGTCTAAGTTGGTGTAATGTTCAGCTTTTATTTTGCCACAAATGATGATATTGTCAATATAAGCAAAAGCACCAGATAATTTTTTATTTCATAAAATTTTATCAATTATCTCTCCAATTTGCTTCTCTCTTCTGAGAAGCATATGAAAGTAAAAAGCACATGCACTGTTGTTTCTTTAATCGCAGGGCATTCTGTGGTATTGTCCATCTTAAAGCGGTGCAGATAGGCTCTAAAGCATCCATGTCTGGTCAACAGTTGGTTTTCATAAAAATCCAACTCGCTATGTGGGCGACCATACCATGAACCTATCTTTTTTAAACATTTAAGGCAGGTATATGCATGTGACTAAAAAATGTTATAAATTAATATTGTTTATTTGTAATATTAGAATAGCAAAGTTATAGCATTTGAAGTTAGAATACAGATTATCCCTAGAAAAAATTATCCATCAGCCAATCGTGTGTGTGAAATTGCCTTAATAATATAAAAAAACCTTTTAGCAAGAAAAACTTTTAAAACAACTTCAAGAGGAACATTACAATCAATACATGGAGCAGTTGGCAGCTGAAAGAAAAGTCGAAGATGCAGCGTTGCAGACCCCTCCGGTTGTATCTAATGGAACTATAGTTCACACCCAAGATACTTACATTGGGGATGAGCAACCATTACTTGCTTATCCAGATTCTCAGCATTATCAATCAGACAATGATGGTATGTTATCTATTATCTTTATTTGTTATATCATGTTTTCCCCTGATTTTTAAGCTTAAGTAACATTTGAGCTGCCTGTGATAGATAGTTACTCAGGGCCTTATTAACTTTTAGAGCTCTATAGTATTTTGTTTCTGTATGCATTCATAAGGGAAAAAAAAGAGATAGAATCACTGCATAAATTGGAGATTACACAGAAGTCTCACAGCTTTTATTATGACATTGTAAACCCTCAGCTTCAGACTTTTCGCAGTTGTTATTCGCTGGTCTATCATTTATTGATGTTTTTGTGGAGTTGAGGTATTTGACACTGTGTACTTTTGGAAATGATTTGCTATCCACGCAGACCATGTTGTTAAGGTGGATTTTTGGTCTTTGCGAGTCCATCTCATCTTGGTTACTTTCTAGAACCGCAATTTTATCCGTGTATGCCAGAATTTTATGTTTCATTCCGATGTGCTCTCCACCATTTTCACGTGAAATTCTTCCAATCACTTTTTACGGCTTGGTTGAAGAGCATTGACGAGAGTCCATCTCTTTGCCTCTGACCTGTTCTGATTTGAAAGGCTTCAGGTACTGCTCCTTGTATCAGCATTCTGCATTTAGGATCATTAGTACATGTTTTTGTCGGTCTTACCAACTTCCCGGGGATTCCCAGCTATGACAGTTTCTGTTTACGGAATCATAAGATGCTTTAAAATCAACAAATAAAGCGTACACATTCTGTGTTCTACTTTCCATCATGTTTTGAGTATCTGTTTCAGGACTAAGATGGTCTAGTGTGCTTTTTCCTCTCCCGAACCCTACTTACTATTATATTCTCGTAATACCATGATATCCGATTTTGCAGGGTATTGGTCATTATGCTACAAGCCACCAGAAGAAGTGCTACCAACAAAATGTTATTGAAACTAAAATTAATTGCTTATGATATTTTGATAACAATAAATAAATGACAAAAAAAAAAATTATTGTTTAAGCTATTTTTTAATTGATTGAAACAAAAATCAACTTACGATTAGTGACTACGATTGATTGAAAGTAAAAGAAATCAATTGTTCATACAATCAATTAGCAAATCAATCAAAAAAAAGAAAGAAAAAAAAGGAATTTTGATTTAGTTTTAAAAATATTAGGTAGGTAGTTGTCTTAAGTTATGTAAAGAGAGAAAGGTTTTCCTCTTCAAATGTCACCTCCTGATCTATGCTCACATCTATGCTCGGTACACAATGCTGTTCCTTAAAGGTGTATCCACATATTGGCCACTCGCCACGGATCAGAGGCTCGTACAAATGCTCGGCAAACAATGAGCGGGCCATCCACATGTCAGTGTTATTCAGAGAGGCAAGCATGGCGGACGTACTAGTGGTTTCAGCCATTGCACTTGGATTGTATTATTTTTATTACAAAAAAAGAAAATGAAAGGAAATTAAATATAAATAAATAAGATTAAATATAAAACTTATTATAAAAAGTACCAACAAACACCTTTAACCTCCTAACAGCTCTCAGTTGCAGCTAGACATAGAACAATGGTGGAGATGCTATACGAGCGCTCTCACAAACCCCTTTTGATCTGTGTCCAAAAAACCGACTCTCGACGGATCGGCAACGAGCCTAGGCCAACCAGGCCAAGCCACCCATCCACATGCTCGCATATGTCTGAGTTCGCCATGGCTTGGCCAACATGTAGAAGCCCCTTAAGTTGTTTGCCTTTAGGTTGCTGTTCCGATTAAATCCCATTAACAGAGGAAATTTTTTTTAATTGATTTTTTATATTTTGAAGTTAAATATCAGTTTATGTTGATATAATTATCATTATGTTATTATTATATATTCCCTTTCTTATAAAATTTCTCCATTTGAATTTTCTGACTGTAGGGAACATTCCAACAGTTATATCAACAGCTTCAATGTGGACTCGAAAAGATGTTAAAGAATTTAAGGAATCTATTAGAAAGGAAGGAGGAGACTCCATTATCCGTGTTGGTCATGGCGAAACTGTTACTGTAAGTTGTTATTATCAAATTAATTCCATTTCTATAAAGTCAATATTTATCAAGTTCAGAATTATAGAATTTCTTTATTCTAATTAGCTTAGTTATTATGATATTAATAAAAAATCTTAGATTATGAAATTTTATGAAATGGTATATTAACTTACCAAAATGCTTTTATGCTTAATATTTAATTATTAGTTATTTTTTTCTAAAATTAAATCTACTTCCTTTTTTATTCATGTTACTGTAAGTACAATATTTAGAATTTAAAATTTCAAATATACAATTATCTTGGGTCATAAATATAATACTTTTTTTTTGTATGAAATTTAAATGCATTATTTCTTTATTATATTTCATAGAAGATATTAATTTTAAATTAGTAATAATACCTGTAAATTAATATATTTCCATAGAACATTTCATGCTTGAAAACATTGGTTTGAAGTAAAGAATGACATTTTCAAATGTCTGTTCTTTGTCCATTACTTAGATTGCTTTGTACAATTTTAATAATAAAAAAAAAAATTGTATTCTTTTTTGTGAGACTTGTCATTTACAAACACAATACACTGTACTGCTTATACTATTGATTATTAATATTTATATATTAAGTAAATTATTTATTTATAGGTCAGAGTTCCGACTAATGATGAAGGGACATGTTTATTTTGGGAATTTGCCACAGACCATTATGATATTGGTTTTGGTATTTATTTCGAGTGGACCAAATCTCCTACCAATCAAGTATCTGTTCATGTATCAGAGAGTGAAGATGAAGATGATTACAACAATGATGATGACGATGATGATGAAGATGATGATGGTAAATTTAAGTTGATTATTTTCTCTCCTTGTTTGCTTAGGTTAGGAAAGCGTAATTAACACAACCTGAGATTGAAGTTCTCATGGTCTTTTTTTTTTTTTTTAGTTAGTCAAACTAAAAAAAAAACTACTTCTCTTAATAAACTATCTTGTTCATAGTATGTACTCATCAGTCTGTTATTATTACATTCAATGGTCGAACATTTTCTATGTGTTGGTATTTTAATTACACTGGATATTGTTGATAACAACCTGTATGAGACCGTCTGGTCTATGTCTATATTTGGTCATTACTATAGCTGATTGTTATTAAAATCAATTACTACATACATTATGCAAATTTTAATTAGGAATTTTTTAAATCAGTTATTTCTCCCAAATACTAATAAATTTCTTCAGTTGGATAATGATGTAGAATTTAATTTTTGTAAAACAATACACATACATGGTAATTCTAGAGATGCATACCATGGGAAATAGTCAGGTTTATCAGTTATATCAAATTTATCTGTTTTTTTGTGATTGTTCCTCAATCTGATTTCTCAGAATGTCAAAATGTTCAAAATAATTGCTGTTGTTGGAACTGTTACATCGTTGCAAGCCTGGTGGGTGATTAGACTAACATTAAGGTTGCTGATATTAGTTTCCTGATTATTGAGTAGCAATCAGGTGTAAGTTTCTAAAATAAACCTGTCTCATCAGGTTCAAAAATTTTGTTGAATCCGTAGCGGTAGCCTCCTTGAATTGTATACCAAACCATGGACTACCAGTTGTTAGATCTTCCTTTTCTCTATTTAACTTCACTGCTAAGTTCTTAAAACCAATGGTATCTCTAGAACTAAATATTTGAATCTAACCTATGGATATTTCCTCTCATGAAGATTGCCTGGTACTACAAGGAATAGGTTTCAAGAGATCGTTTGCTTTAGCAAGCAGGATTGGATCAGAAAAGAATATTGCAGCTTTATTATATTAAATTAAATCGATTATATTAAATCATTTCAGCAATAGCTCATCGATTTCTTAACTTTTAAAGAATCCTCCTTTTCTACAAGATCTTGAATCAGGGCCCTATTTTAGCAAATTGAAGACATGGTAAAGTCACTTTTGTTCAATTCTTTAGCAAAACTCTTGTTAGTTTCAATATTTTCATGAAGGCAGCAAATGTAGAACTTCTCAACACAGAATGTTTTAAATGTTTTTTTTAGTAGACATGATTCGTCTCTTGAAAGAAATGATAAAACTAAATCGTAATCAATTCTCTGGATAGAAATGAATTCCACCTTTATAGAATGGATTTAAAGTAAAAGTAACAATAATTCTTCAAAAAATTAGGGTTGTTAATATGGCTTTCCTATGAATTCCATAATTCACGAAATCTTATGACACTTTGCTAAAACCAATCTTTTGTCGTTTAATAGGTCGTCAAAATGAGTTGTATTATTTACTGCTGTTATGACCATTATTGCTATATTTGGTTACAAATACATTGAAAAGGCTCTCAAAATCACGGATTCGAAAATTCTTGACTATGTAACTAATACATTGTTATAAATCATTTCAGTATTTATATTTCCATTATGTAGTTATTTTATTATTTTAGTTATTTTTGTCAAATTTTGACCAATCAGCAATCCTGTTAACTATTATTGTTTTAAATATGTATTAATATTTATTTCAGAAAAGTTTCTGAAACTTGTATAAACTAGCTATGTTTTGTAAAAGAGATATTTTGTTAATTTTATTCCAATTACTTTTTATAATATTTGGGAAGGAGTGTTTTTATGAAAGCAGGTAGAAGTATTTAATCGTTATTACAGAATTTCATTCTTCTGAGATTTAGATTTTATTATTTATTTTTTATGTGATAAATTACTGTGAAGAAATTGTATCTTCTAATTACCCAAGTATAAATACAATAAAAAAACTTTACTCATTGGTTTAGTTGAGTTGGCGACGAGGTACAGCAGAGGTACAGACGTGGAAAGAGGAGAATCCGGAATTGACCTTAACAGGCCTGCTCTGTCTGTCATCATTCCTGTTTACAGGCGGGATTGCCAAGACAAAGTGTTTGCAGGGTCGCATGCCTATCCTGGAACTGGTGTTTATTTGCTGAAGTTCGACAATTCCTATTCATTGTGGAGATCGAAAACATTGTATTATAGGGTATATTACACTCGGTAATTTGTTAACTTTCCTATATATTTATATAATATAGTTATATTTGTTGTCAATTTTAAGTCTGACACCCGGGACCCATTGATGTAAGAAGGATATTAAGAGTAGCATTATTATTTTTTAATTATTTATTTATATTTAGTTTTATCTTGTCAATGTCATCACAGTTATTATAATTTAATTATGAATTAAAGTATAAATAAAATTATAAAGATTAAATGGAAAGAAAAATTATAAAAATCACATTGCACAAGAATGCATACAGTGTTGCGTTATGTTAATTTTTCAGAATTTTTGTTCCTCTTTACGTTTGCTGTCAGTTGTAATGTCATTCAAATGAGATTATTAGGCATTAATTTTATGAGAGATTTCGATTTTTTTTTTTAAATTAATCTCAGGTAATTAAGACTTCTTTCAAAATTGATGTGGGTCTTTATTAGATAAAATAGCATTTATAGATGAAAATAAACCTCTAAGGAAATAAAATATGTTGTTGTGTATATGATTTTTAATCCTAAATGTACAGTAGTAGTATAATCATATGCAATTGTTAAACCACTTTAGCGAGACTATTAGATATTAATAATTTTGTTTGGTTTTCACATTCTTTACTGATTCCCTCCATGATTCCTCCTATAGAAATTTTTTTGGAATTGAATAAGAGTATTTATCCTTTTGTACATTTATTCATTTTGGGAGCAACTTATCGAGAATTATGTTGCAACTGTTAATTTCAAGTTCTATATGCTCGTTCCTTTTTTTGTTTTTGTTTGGTGTACTTTCATCATTGTTCCCACCTCCACAGTGGGATGGAATTTTTAATGGGATTCAGTCTTTGTTTGATTCATTCATCTATCAGTTGATTAATTACATTTTTTAATTATTTGGATTGATACTCAAGAAATATATTAAGTGTTGAAACAGAAGGCCAAAGGTTATATCAACATGGCAAACAGTTAAATAATGTAAATTTAATTTAAACGTGTGATTAATTTGAAAGAAAGCAGTGGTTGTAGAGAGGTCTCAGCTGGTGCTATCTTGAGAGTTTATTTACTGAAGGCTTTGTTTACTGGAACACATGATTACTATTGACTGTCCTCTATGTACTGTATGATACTAAGACTTTTATCTGTGCAATGACGGAATTATGTAAAAAATAATCCATTTGTATTGAAATTTTAAGAGTAATTTTTTCAGTATTAAATTTTTTGAATTGAAATATTTACAAAATAAATTAAAAATTCATAAAATACCTTTGCTTTGGATAAAGCTACCAAATATTTAGGATGAGTAGAAACAGGTGGTCATTTATTATCGAAATATAACAATCATTTAACATAGTTATGTTATTTCAACTTAAAAAGGGAATGTTTTTAAAATTCATTCTCTTATTTAAATAAAATGAGTTATCATACTTCTTAATGATATTTGTCAAATTTTATTGAACTTGTTTTCCCAGTTAATCAAAACTAAGACATCAAATTTTGAAATAAATTAATATTTCTTTATTATTGATGTAGTTAAATTTATTTTGTGCTTTTATCTGATACATTTTAATTCTTTAAAAGTCTATAAATGCGTCATAATTTTTTTTTTGTAAACAATCAAGATGTTTTTAGTTACCTTCTTGTAAATTTATGGGCAGAAATGTTTTTCTTTCTTTGAAAACTATTAAAACAAATATAGAAAATAAACCTACTGAGTTGGATTGTTTGTTTGAATTGAGTTGGATTGATTGTTTGAACCATTAAAATTTCTCTTCTCTGGAACATAATTGTTGAACTTTAATATTTATAATATTAATAGTTTAACTAAAATATTTTTCTGTACTAGGAAGTTATCAGGGTTTGTAAATATTGTGTTCAAATTATTTTAGTTGTATTACTTCTCAGCTACCATTCTAGGGATAGTTATTGCACATAGAATTTTCAGTTTACTCATTTCAGACTCCTGTGAGTCCAAAAATATTCTTTATAAGAATGTCAATCTTTCGTTATTTCTCTGATTATTTTAAGTATCTCTTGTTTTTACTAACTTTTTATTCAGAATCATCAATAATGCGAAGGGTTTTTGTACACAATGTTCCAGGACTGGAGATATAAGCAGTCAAAGTAGTATAGATCTTTTTTTTTTTTCCATAAATAATGTGAAACTACAAAAAACATTGAAACTGATAATTTGTGACTGTTATAGTTTTATTTATTTTGATGAGTTAGGAAAATATATAATTTTTTTTATTTCATTATTATTTTTTTACTATATAATTTCTTACTTTTTTCTTATGAATAATTTTAATATATAAAATAATTTCTGAAGATGAGAATCGAATCTGGGAAACCTATGAATAAACATTTATACGTAATGTTTTCATAAGAGATTATTACACTACTTAATTGAATTTAAAGAAAATTTACGGGGTCATTATTAACAAAACAATAAATTTAATATAGATAAAAAATGAAAATAAGGAACTTTAAAAGTTAAAATAAACTTTTTAGAATGATTTTTTTATTTTGTAAAAAAAATAATCTTTAAAAATATAATTTGTTATTAAATAAGAAAATTGAAATAATTTGGTTAAAAATGAAAATAAATTATAAATTTATCTTAATTGGAGATGAAAGATGGTCAAGGTAGTGTTTTTTGAAGCTCAATTTTTTGTATTTGATCTTGGTTTATCTTTTTTTATTTTCATTTATTTTATCTTCATTTATTTCTTGACAAAGTTAGTTGGACTCGCACTTTTTCTTAGCAGAGCCTTTGTTTTGTTTTATGTTAAGTTTACTCAATGTGTTATAATTAATTTAGAAGGTATTTTTAATAAAATACTTTGTATTCACATTAAAAATGTTAAGCAAGATGTTTATGTAAATAAATGTATGTCAAATATGTATAGTTTATGTATTTATATTTATAATTTGATATTTAGAAATATATTATTTTTCTGTACAGTGTTCTAATATTTTAAAATGTATTCAATATTTGCTTGTGATATATTCAATTTGGCTTATTGTCTTTCATGATTCTTGTTGAAAATGATTTGTTTTTAAATCATATCTTGTGTAAACTGTTAAATACAACTTTTCTTTATTAATTAATTTATTTATTAATTAATTTTAATAATTTAGTATATATGCCCTCGGCCTACCAAAACTTTGAGATTTCATTGGTGGGTTTTTGTTTTTTCTAGACATCAGATGTTGAAATTATCTTATGTAGTTTAGTTTGGAGGATAAAATGAATTAATTTTAAACTGGAAAAAAAAAATTTAAAACCCTTTATATCTGAGTAAAAGAGATACTGCACTCCATGAGAGCTTACATAATAATGAAGTTCAAGTTATGAAACTTATTTATCTATAGTTCTGTAGTTTGATAACTACAGAAAAAAATCATATAAGTTTTTTTTTAATTGTTCATTATGTTTTTTTAATTACTGAATAAGATACTGGATTTTGCAACCTTACATCTACAATACTTATTTGGAAACTTCTTTTGTGATTCTAGGTAAAAAGAATATTAGACATGTGTCCGAGGGTTCATGCCAATGTGCTCTAGGAGTCGATAAAAAGAATATTTTATATAATTTTAGAACTTTTTTAAATAATTGTATACCACCTTTGCTCTACATATATTTAATGATTATTATATGCCAATCAATTTGTTTTTTCGAGTTGAATAAGAACAGAAGATTGTTTATTGTACTAAATTAGCTTAAGTGAATAAAGAATTGCAAAGCCAAAAGTTGCTAACAGTAAAGTAGACCAAAAAAGATTTATTGAGGAAAAATAAAGTCAGATTCTTCGTTTTTAGCATCTTTTAAAACTCTTATACTAATTTTCTTACAAATAAAAAGTTATATTTTTTTTCAGCCGATTTCCCTTGTTCATAAAATAAATTCATAACTCTTTACAATCTTATCCAAATCTAACTAGCTAAATTTCCGCACTTCCAATCCATATGAATATCTTTTAGGTTCATCGCTTTTGTATAGAAAGAAAAACAGTTTCAAATCAAGGAATTTAATGTTTTAGAATCTCAATCATTCTATTTTATATCTCTGGTAATAATTTGTTTAACAAGACGCAGATTGTACCATTGTGTACGATCTAGACGGTCCTTAACTGTTTCTAAGTTTCATCCAGATTAGTGTCATCATCTTTAAGGTATTACATTTTTTGTGATTTTTTAAACAAAATTGAAGGCCCCAATAAAGCAAACATTTTGAGTAAAAAAAAAATTATTTTTCAATTTCTATTAAAGTTTGTTTTTGAGGTGTGAAAAATGATAATCAACTTTATTTCTCCATAAAAAAAATATTGTATCCTACTTTACTAGGTCAGTTGGGCTAAATTATTTTAATACTGAGCTATTATTTTGGCATATGGGAGTAATCATATTCCATTTGATTTGTTTTCAGATGTAGATTAACAAAAAAAATTATTAGCTTCAAAAATATAAGGTTCAAACCGATGCATGAGACAATGCACGAGGTTTACACCTCCTGAACTTGCCCATTTCATTATCTATCTAGTTCTACCTTTTATGTGGAATAACCACATTTTTCTCCTCATTCTGGCAGGTCTTAATTTATTTAGTGAAGCCTTGTCCATTATTGCCATTCATAAGATAGTTTTGTTATATTCATAGTTAGTTCTGGGTTCCTCACTTGAGCAATGATATTAATTAGCTGAAGAGGAATTATGATTGTTACCACGTATCCAAGTACTGTTTTAAAAATTTTCTATTTTTTAATCTAGAAGTTATGTCCTTACATGAACAGTTGCTGGGTGGAATAGTGTCACTGATAGATTTTTGTTTGTTTTTAGTGTATTATGATTAATTTATTTACCTAAGTTGTTTCTTTATTTTATTGTCAGGAAAGGTAACAAATGAGTTATAAAAAAATTAGATAAATATATGTAAAAGCTAATAAGATATTCTTAATTAAAAAAAATCACCAATAAAAAATTATAAAAGCAAACACACTTTTAAATGATAAAATAGTTATAAATTTTTTGCTAGAGAAAAATACTTCAAAAAACAATTTTGGTATACACTTTTCAAATGACCATTACATATCACAACCTGAATTCCAAAACCTAAGTACATTTTTTATCTTATTTAAAGTTCTGAATACATCTTGAATTTAATGTGTTTGTTATCTAATGATAGTTTTGAGAATAGAAAATGTGGTTTGGTTCATTAAACAACTAACAGAAAATAAATTCATCAAACTTCAATATCCACTTTTCTTTAGATCAAAATTAGGAGGTTTAGAAATTAAGGTTATAATATAATCTTTACAAATTTTTCAATCCATTTCTTTGAGGTTTATCTCATTGTCAATCATAGTGACAGCAGTTTATCTACTTTTAGGTTATGTATAGTTGCAACCTGGAATGTAGAAATTGGCAATAAATAAACATTGTTTCATTTAATAATTGTTTTTTTCTTGTAGGATTTAATTATTATGAAGACACCACACATGGAGGACATTGGCAATTTATGCTACTCTAATAATTCAAAGTTATTTTAATAAAAAAATAAAAATCACTTACTGGTAAAATAACTTAAAAGGTTGCATAGATAACAGTAGTGATCCAAATCAGTTTAAGAAGAATACCTTCCTTAGTAAAAAACAAAAGGGAAATAAAAGATCATATCTTACAATAAGAAAGTCTCCTTGAAATATACCTGCAGGGAGATAATGCTAAAGAAAATGAGAAGGAAATTAACTTCCAAAAATATTAAATGGGTAAGACTTGTCAGCCTACTTGACAACTCCAGGGCTAAAATCTCAATACTTCACCTTGAAAAATTGAATTAGTTGCAGTGTAATGATTGTTAGGTTTTTGAAAAAATTACTGAAACACAAGCAATTTTTTCTATTACTTTAATAATCACAATCATTGTAGGTTGAACATCAAAAAATAACTTCAAGTTTACATCTCAAACAAAAGATAGATGTTAAAATGATTTAGAAATAATTGTTCATAAAATAATTTAATTCTTCCTTCATTTATTCATGAATACTTGCGAACATATTGTATTTACAATTTTTCAAGTTTAGAAATATATATATGTATTCAGTATTATTTATTTATGAGTATTAATAGTAATTGTATCGCATTTATTCATGACTTTTTAAAATTTAAAACAGTTAAGAGCTAAAAACAATACCAATAAGTTCTTATTCTTTTAGTTACAAATAAGGTAACATTTTAATATAGTTTTACTTATAATATACCTTATTTTTTAATGCCATAATTTCTTATAGCTAATAATAATAAATACACACCTATGAAGCATGTCATGTTATTTTTATTTATCAGGTATTTTTTGTACAATATAAATGGTAGACATTTTGCTTCACCATAAAGCTTCTTAAGAACTATATAATATTCATTATAATATTAATTCAACTATAGACTTTAAAAAATTAAACAGTATCGTAAAATACTTGGTATGCTTATTTCAATTACCAAAGATGCAAGTATTTGATATTTTTCCATCATCTTAGCCAATTGTGTCACCTTTAATGTATTAAAATTTAAAATTATGATGAAAAGGAGGTCTGAATAACTTTTTTTTATATTTTCATATTTTAATATATGTTATATAGGGGAATTCGAGAGAGTGAATTTGTCAATCAAATGAAATAAATATTGTGAAATGGAAGGGAAAGAAAAAAGGAATAAATTGGAAAACTTGTATTTAGTGTGTAGACTGGTATTAATTGTAAAAGAAAGCTTTAGGAAAAAAAAAAGTGTTTTCTTTCTATTGTATTATATCATATAAAAATATGTAATTTATATATGTCCGATCATAGATTGATTAGTATGCTATGTAATGTAGCAACCCGATGTATTTGGGCATCTCCAATGAATAAAGCATTTCTCTGTAGTTGAAAAACTATGAAATATAATCAAGTTTAACTTTTTTGAAGAATGTATCAAACTTGTTTCTCTGGTAATTAGAATAAAATAGAAGTGTTCAATGAATAACGCCCAGAAAGTTGAGGCAAAAGGAATTTTACTATCTTTGCTACAACAAAATTTAATTTGTGCATGACAAAAAATCTCTAAGTGGCCCCTCTATTCTCAAAGTTAGAGAATTTAACTAGCTAAGGCATTATACAAATATAGTTCTAGCTCGAGATCAGATGATAGACGGGAAGAATGAGCACTGCCAGCCAAATTAGCTTACATATAGATCACTGTCTTGATTCTCTTTAAAATTTTTCACTCTCAGAAACATAGTTGCCAATATTAGTTATGAATAGTTAAATATATAATTTTTTTATACTTTATTAATTATAAATAAAATTCTTTGTTTAAATCCCTTAGAAAATTTTAACTATAAATCAATCACGTAACTATTACCTCTTGTAAATTATATCTTTACAAGATCTCTCTTATAATTTTGACTTCAAAATACCCTTATTTTTGAGATTTACGGATTTTTTTAAAAATATTAAGTTTTTTTTAAAAATTAAAATAGTACTATTACTTTTAAAGATTGAAAAAAAAAAAATACAAAATTATTATTTTCATATTACTGTTTAACTCCATTTGCAATTATAAATGGAAGATCATAAAATGTATTTATCAAATTATAAAAAAGGCTTCATAAAAAATAAATTAAAAATTTGAATTAATTAAATAATTCGGTAAAAATGATTTATTGATTGAATAAATTGCAAACTTTCTATTAATTGATATCCAGAAAGAAATTTTATTTTTTTTAAAGGTAGAAACGGACATATTAAATACTTATCAACTTTTTCCTCTGGATAACATGTATTTACATAAAATATAATTACTGGATTAGTCCAGAGCAAAAATGACATTAATAACAATAATAATTATGGGTGCAATAATGATAAACCAATTCCGCTGAGACATCTGGTATGAACATTCCTAATAGCATGACCTAATCTTCTAAAAGAGCAGAGAACAGATCAAGATATTTTATTTGGCTGATTTACAATTTAGAATACAAATACTATCTGAACTAATCAGGGTATCTCAGGTAAGATGGACTTGAGTCGTATATAAATGATCTTAAATACTTAGTAATGATCGAACACAAGTATCTGAAGTCAGAAGAGGCTTCAGATACAGATGTAGTCTATCTTCAGTGGAGTTGAACTAACACCTTGAAAATGTAATAAGAATAAAGTCACAGTAAAAGAGAAAGGTGGATGTTAGGATGAAACATGGATGCAGATGATATAGCAGTTCTTGGAAATCAACAAAAATGCCTAAGACTTTGATAAATGAAGAAAAACAAATTGGCTTTCATATAAAACAAATTATTTAAATATAAATAAAAAAAAATACTCTTGACTGATCAAATCAGTGTATATGGAAACAGAGTCCTGAGAGTAGTTACAATATCACGATAACACAGTTTTCCTATTGGAATATAAGCTTATAAGCTTTATTTTCCCTCCTATACATACATCTATATATAAATCTCAGAGATACTAAAACCCAAAACTAAAGAAATAAGTTTGGGTTTATTTAATAAATTATTAACAGCTGAGATTATCTAGTCAATCTGGATTCAGACGAGAGGACAGATTAAATAATAATATCACAGAACAGCGAATAGAAAAACAATTGCTCGAGACAGACAGGGGATAGTAAATTAAATAAAATAAATTTTTATATAGCATAAAAAATAACTGATAGAAAGTATTTAACCTATAAAATTTACTTAAAAATCAAAGACAATTTATTTTGTAGGAAGCAAACAAAAATTTAAGAAAAATAATGACTCAACTTATGAATGGTATATAAAATATTAATATTTCGTACCAACATGAATCAACATAAATTTTATTAATAAAAAAAAATTTATGTAATAAAATTAATAAAACTTTAAAAACACTGTTAAATATGTTTTTTAATTCTAGATGAGGAGAAAAACTGATAAAAGGTAATTAGTAAATAAATATATTTTCAAAAGTTGTGCATTTTCATTATTCATGTGAGTGAGATAACCCAGATAATACTTAAGAAAAATAAAACCTGCTTCATTCAGGGCAAAAAGTTTTGATTTATCTTTAAATTAACAAAATTAATGAATCAAAATCTAAAAACAAATGATGTGTGACTTTTGAGTAAAATAGTTAGTGTTGTGGTAAAATGTTTACCCATAACAGCCACATACATGAGATCAATAAAAATTTATTTTTGAAGAAAGAATATACATCTCAGCTTTATTTGTTGTAAATTTATGTTTCCTCTTTTCAAAATAAATTTAATAATGATAGTAACCCCATTTATTAAGAGAAACTGAGGAGTGAAAAACTAGGAAGTGAATCTCTCCCTTCATGCCAATGTATAAGTTACAATTTTTTTTTTTTTAATTTTACATTGTTTCAAGATGTTTATAATTTCTATTAAGAACAAACATATATTATGCCATAATGCTTACCGATTTCCATTCTAATCATCAAACACTCCATATTTGGACGGCAAATATATTAAGATGCTTTTGAGCTAGAATTTTAGAAAATATCAAATGAATCTATAATGAAATATAATCAGTTTTTATACATGAAAAATAACCAGCATTATTTATTTAAAAGATATATTTTAGTGAAGGTAAGGTAGCTATTTATTACTTTAATGCCATTTTTGCAACCTCACTTTTTTTGGAGGGATTCCCTTCACTGATATCCCATTTTTTATGTCTTTGATAATTATCTTTCTAAATAAAAAGCTTTTAATAGGCATTTAGAATTAAGTAAATGTAGAAGTTAAGATGAATTCTCTCAGAATTCAAAAATATTATATAAGGTTCAAGAATATTAGAAATGAAAGACTTAGATACAGAGGTGGAAGAAGAAGAAATATAGATATCACTTACCCATTATAAAGAAAAAATAGCATCTTTAAAATAATGAGGTATTGTGATATCTATTTTTCATTATTAAAAGATTTTTTTTTTTTTAAACCAACAGTTTAACTGGTTCACTAGCTAAATATGTTTTAGAGGTCCATCCCAGAAAGCAAGTTCATTTAACTTTGTTGTAATTTTTTAAAAAATGTTTGTTTACGTTATGTCTATGCCTTTAATTTGATTTTTGAAGTGCAATGCCAATTTATTTAATTAGTTTTAATATGCCTTTCTTCTACTCTGTATTTTACATTTTTATTAAAAATTTTAATTGTAAAAATTATACATTCAAAGTGAAAGGAGCACAACACAAGTAGTATATTTTAGTTACAACTAATCTTAGTTGCACAAAATGAAAGATCAACACAGATTATTTTTTTTATTCCCCATTTCATAAAAGGCTACTGTTAGATCACTTTTATGTCTATTCTACATAATATTTGAAGGTAGCTATTTGAAGCCTACAGAGATCCAATTAAAAAGACTTATGATGTCAATTGGAGTTGAGCTCCTTTCATTATGGATGTTTGATACATGCGGTGTGGCTTTAAAAAAAAAAAAAAAAGAAAGAAAGAATAAAATAAAATAATCACTTATGAATGAATTAACCAGATAATGTTTTTAAATATTTGGTTAAAACATTATGGATATAGCTTATAAAACATGGCAAAAAAATAGTAATTGGTACCTGTAGTGTAGCATGAATGAGTAAAATTGTACATTTCATGTACTGTAATCTCTCTCTTATATCTGTTCTGTAATATATCTTATAGAAATAATTATTGTGTATATTGTGTGTGACAGGATATGTGGAGGAGGGGGGGGGGTAGAGTTGTGACAAGCTTGAATGTAAGGAACTCTTGATTGTAGCAAGTATTATAAAAAGGTTGGGTCTCCTGGTCTAAACAGAGGGATAGAACAGAGGCCAACAAAGAAGAGAAGTACGGCACCTGTCAGGGGAAAGAAAAAGTTCACAAACTGAGTTTGTGTAGAAAAATTTTGTCGAAAGTCTGAGATATAAGGTAAATGTATGAAGAGACATACACTAATTAAGAGGAAAAGAAGGACTCCAGCTACAAGGGTCTAGTTAACAGAGCTAGAACTGCTTACCATTTCATAAACTGGTATTAGTAAACTGTGGGAACAGAAATAGACCATGGGCCAAGAAAAGCTGAACATGTTGGATTTCCTAACACAGAAATCTCATGGTTGGCCAAAAATTTCTTTATAGACTGTATAGTATAGGAAAGAGCTTTGCTCTCATTAAGAATCCACTATTTAGATTGTCATCTTTGGTTCTTATTCACAAAGAATTATTGGTTTAATACCATAATTTTTGTGCCTCGTTTTTCATATGCTGGGTCATCATAAAAGTTTTGGTTAGTTAAAGTTAAAGTTAGATATAAGTTTTGGTGAATAATTTATCTCAGATAGAGAGGGTGTCAGGCAATACATTTTACTCTGGCTAACTCAATGTATATCTGCAGAATGATTATTCCATATTTTTAAAGCCACACCACACATATATACATATACTTAATAAATATACACATATAATATTAAATCAAAATTATCCAACTCAAAAAAGATTTTTAGTTCTTGGTGTATTATAATTTAAGTAATTAAATTATGTCTCTGTTATTACAATATTTGTAAAACTTATTAATGAAAAGATTAAACATCATGAAAAATATGCATTAATTACTATTTTCCTTTGAATCCATTATTGTAGGGCTGAAAATGACATATGAGTCATAAAAAAATTATGGGTTATTTTGAGCTCAGCTTTTCTGAGGAATTAATTTATCAATTTTTTTTTCATGTAGTGCCACTATAATAATCTATTCAACTAGAATTGTTCACTCCTAACAATCAAATCACATTCCTTACAAATTCAATTTTTTTTTATTATTTATAGGGAATAACGATTTGGATTTGGATTTTTTTTTGCCTTGCTCTGAAGAGGCTACAGATTTTTTGATTACAAAAAAACACACAATGACATAGTGACACTCATACTCACAATAACTGACAATCATTTATAGATGATACAATAACTAACTAATTTAATAGTTGAGTTCTTTTTCCAGGGCTTTTCACTGATATTTGTGGTAGAAGATTACAAGTACAGGGTTACAAGTAAACCAAAGAAAAAAAAGTATATGATTGTAAGTTGAATATGTGGCAAGAAGTCACTCAATAATTCTTTTCTTCAACACTTTGAATGGCTCAGTGATAGGAACCAAACCAAGAAATTGGCCAGAACTTAGATGTGGCTGAACACTACATGTTAAACTGGAAAGCCATCGCCCAAGATACAAAGAGGTGAATGGGTACAAAGAGCTGGTAAAGATCTCTTCTTCTTTAGCTTCCCTTTTTAGTGCCTCTTGGCGTAGAGGAGCATTCAGCCTGAAATTCCATTCTTCCCTATTTCTAGCTAGATTCCTCACCTGTCTGAGGTCCTTCCCCCTCACCCTACAGAGTCGCTCAATGTGGTTGATATATGACATATTCCATGGTCTTTAGAGGATCTCAGTGGCCATTCATCCTGATAACATGGCCAAACCACTTTAGCTGACAAGTTTTCAGGAGCTCTTTCAGTGGGGCTATCTGCAGTTCCTGATGAATCCTTTCATTGTGAACTCAATCCCTCCTTTTTTTCCAATCCTCCTTCCCATAAATTTCATTTCGGCAGCGGTGATTTTGTTAATATCCAACTCTGGTTGATCTGTTAATATCCAACTCTCTGTTCCATGCAAAAGTAGGGATAGATATACTGTCTTGAAGATGTGTAGCTTGACATCTTTGCCTACTTGTTTCTCCCCTAGCACAGTGTTACATATCTGGTAGTAAACTACATTTGCCTTGTTAATCCTGTTAGATATATCTGCATCTACCTTCCAAGATCCGTCTATTACTGTACCCAGGTATGTGAAGTCTGTCACCACTTTTAATCCTTCTCCATTACAGCATATGTGGATATCTTCCTTCTTTCTTCTAAACTGTAGGATCTTACTTTTGTTGGTATTTATAAGCATCCCTTTTCATTGGAGCTCTTCATACCATTCTATAACTACAGTTGCAACTTTTCCACCAAGTCTATAATCAATACCATGTCGTTGGCATAAATGAGAAGTATATCCCTACATGATAAGATCCCAAAGGTCTATAAGCCAACCGAAAAAATACTTTCCTTCATTAAGACAGCTTTGCAGAGAGTGATAAGTTGAAAAATACTCTAAGGAATTTCATCACAGTTTTTACCAAGGAACACCTAGTATCTGATCAAAACATAACTAGTTTCCTCTGGCAGCCATGGTAGAGCAATGTTGCTACAGGTGTTTCAAAATACAAGATATACCTTTTCCTGGTTTCAGAATTAGATTTAAGAATATTTGTAGAAAGTGATAAAGACTGTGTGATAAACATAAAACCTATCAGACGTATGGTAAAAGGATTTTATTTTCAATTTTGAAACAGATATTGTAATACCCTAAAGGGTTGCAGGGTGTAGTACCCTAAAGCCCAAAATAATTCTCCCTCATTCGTAAAGTTTAACATAAAATTTCGAGAAAGTAGCAATCTACTCTGTGTGATGTGAGGGAATGAGAATTGATTTCATTAACAATTTTTAATTATAAACCTGACCAACTTTTTGTTCTCAAATTAGTGGCTCGAATAGATTTGAACTTCCTGTCACAAATAGATTAAGTGTTGAAGCTGTATGAAACAAAATAACCCATATTTTTTAAAAACAATCAATAATTGAAACTATAGGTCTGAACAAAAATTTTAGATTTTTTTAAATTTAAATCTTTATATTTTCTAGTGCAATGGTGTAAATAATTTAATGTAAATAGTGAGTGCATCTTTCAGAAGTTTGTGCATTATAATTGACAGCTTAGTCAAGCTATATTTTAGCACAATTGTTACACTTACATGACTAACAAATACCTATTAATATATACAGGAAATCAGTACCTTTAAATAAATGATATTTAAATTGTGTACTTTACTATATACATTCCTATCAAATTCATTTTCCAAATATTTTCGGTAATTAAAAATATTGAAAAAGAGGCATACATACTTTTCATACTGATGCTTTTAAATTTTAAACTGCACAATTTTATTATAAAATAAGAGTACCAGTGGACAATATAAAGTCTACACATGTTTCTATTTCTAATGTTTTACTTTTATAATGTTAGTTCTAACAATGGACAAAACTATCTATCAAACTTGTGGGTGCTTGTGGGGTACAGGCTTAGTAATGGAAAAACAGTATTGTGTATCTGCACATCAGTTTGATGAAAGTTTTGACTCTTGTTGGATCAACCTTAAAATCAATAAATGTTTAGCAGTCATTTGTATCAGGTTGTTTCTTTTCTTGGTTACTTATTAAATCAACTGGAATATCTAATTTATATTTATCAATTTTTTTTAATATCTATCATATAAAACAATAGTTTAATTAATATTCAGTAGTAAGTTATAAAGAAGACTTTTTTTGCACTTTTATCCAAATATTATTTGATTATTTAACGTCTCTTTTAAACATTTCAAGTTAGAAATCTACAATTTCATTTTAATGAATATATATATATTCTAAGTATAAAAATTATAATAATCAAGAAATAAATTTTAATTTTTTAATTTAATAGATCAATCCAAATTGAAAATTTAGTACCATGTGATGATGTGTGCAATATCTATTGTGAAATTAAAATTTTAAATAGTCAATAGGGATGCAGCTGCATTGCTTTTAATGAAATGTAAGCTAACATTTATGAGAAGTACTTGACAATAACCCATTTATTTCCAAATTCGCTCTGAATTTGTATGTTTGACGATATTGAATTTTTTAAAGATGTAATTTTTTTGGATGAAATCTGAGGCACCTGTTAAGTCTGATTTGGGAGAAATCAAAGTTCACAAATTTGAAATTATTTTCCTGGTACTTTAATTTATCTTTTTTTGGCAAAGGGAGATTTTAATGTAAAATAAAAAAAAAGATACTCTACAACTCAGAGATTCCAATTTTTTACCATTGGGTTGCGCAACAGCTGAGCTATGATAATAGTAGATGGCATAATATAATATGGCAAAATAAGCTGACTCAGTTAAGGAACCATACATTTGGAAAAGTGAGCCTATTCAAAATATTAGGACTCACGGTAGTATATCTCTCTATAATGGCCAAAGATCATATACAACTAAAACACAAAAAAAAAACATTTACTTGCTTGTCTTGATAATTAGCTTTGTATAAATTTTCACTAATGGACCCATCTATTTTTAACAGGTGCCATAGATGTATTATTTAAAAAATGGACAACTTCATTTTATAAAATTAAATTACTATTCATTTGAATTAACTCTTGACTACCTATCAAATATATATATATGAGTTTTGAAAGCTTACATAATAATAATAATAATAATAATAATAATAATAATAATTAATAATAATACAGTTTATCTTAACAGATTTATAATAATTTTATGTTAATATAGCTGTAAGGAATTACCTTCTTCAGTATAAAGAGATCAGATCAAAATTTGCAATGCAACTTGTATTAAGTTTTGATTATAGTTATTAATTTCAGGCAATAACCCAATTTCATGGTTTGCCTTGAGCATCAATAGCTTGATTGAACAGATTAAACCTTTAGTATCAAACATCGCATACAGGATTAACTATCAAATATAAAAAGAATACATTATTTAAGCTGTCAGAACCAATTTGTAAACTTAGCCAAGTAAATCCATTGAGATAATACTCAATAAGTTGATGTCAGTCTGTATCAAATGTTCCAATTATTGGTTAACATTTAAATTTATACATTAAAAAATGGTATGCCAAAATAGAAAACAAGCAGGACACAATGATTAAAGGCTAGTTTCCATTGTGATGAGTGTTCTTGGTCGTCCAGGAGCTCTAATGAAGTGATGATCAGATGATCTCCGCCTGCCCATCAAGTCTCCCCTGTCAGTTAGAGAGCGTCGGAGTCTATTAAGTGCTGGAAACCTTAATGCTTCTTCATACGGTGGAGGTTCACCCTACGAATTAAAATTTGAAAATTTAAAATTCATTATAATTCATGAGTTGCAAATTACTTCCACCAGTTTGTTTTAAAGATAGCAAAGATTAAAATATACTTTCGCAGATAATAAGTATTGATAAAAATTATATTGATAAATATATTTATCTTTTAAAGATCACTTAAGTTGATGGTATACCTCCTATCAACTGTTAGAATTATTTCATTTCTACAATTTACCTGTTTTAATCAAAATAAAATTAAAGATAATTTCTGCATTCATTAAAACAAAAATTATGATATATTCAACAAATGAACTGAAGAAAATGATTTATACTACTCAGTAAGATCAGTTAGGTAGTGTTATTTTGTTCTTCTAGGTCAGGAAGCCCAACCTGCAGCCCGTCTTAAACATTTTTCTGGCCCGTGAGATTAATTACACTTTTTCAAAAGATATTTATTTTATGAGAGCCAAAGTAATGAAAACCAATGTATTAAAAAATAAATTATTTGTGAATACATGGTTTTCGATGTTTCCTTTTTAGCGCTATATCTCTCTTTGAAATGTGCTTTTAGTATTCATATCATTATTATAATTATATTATCTATGTTTACATGCAAAAAGAATAGTAAACATAATAATAACTGATTACTTTTCAATTTTTTACTCCGAAATTAATGTTTATAGTAGGTTTAAATATAATATGGGAATACATAATTTTATATGCGGCCTATAGAGTTATGATGCATTTGCAAAGTGGCCCACGAGATCATTTGGTTTGATTACCCTATATAATAGTTATTTAGAGTTTATTGAACAGCTTGAAATCATACTTAAAAAAGAAAAAAAAATGTAATCAATTATACCAATAAATATTTTATACTTATAAACCTAAAATAATCTTTATTTCAAAGTTTATTTGAAGCTTTTTGTGTACAAATCTGATAAAAAGGTCAAACTAACTTTTGCAACTGGAAAGAAAGGTTTAAACATCAGAATTCTGATTATATCTTTAGAATATACAGAAAATATTTATACTTCAAAAAATATTCACCTAACAGTAGTTGAAGGCAATCACTTGAACATTAATAGTTTTAACATTATACAAAGAAATGTTAGATAGCAAGATAGAAGTATCTTTATAATTTTTTTCTTTTACATAAATACTATTATTTTTTGAATGAAAAGAATTTTTGACATTGAACTTTTGTTCATCTGTCGGGGTGTTCATTTAAATACACCAAATAAACATATACATGCAAGCTTTATTAATTAAAAATCCATATAAAAAATTACAATTATAATTTAAAATATAAAAAATACAATTAAATTACAATTATGTTAAAATTAAAACTACAATTACAATAAAAAATAAAATTCTTTCCTATGTAATAGTTTACTCAAAGTTATATCTTTTTTACTAACATTTTCTATAGTTAGAACTTGTTTTTAAGGAGATATAAATTTTTATAATTTGGTCCGTTGAGAATGTTTTGAGTTATAATGTATTCAGTTATTGTTTTCTTAAAAATGTTATTCTAATTTTCCATATAATTTGTTGTATTCTGCTACTCTTGCCCTTGTAATGTTTATCATTTATTTCCTTTTGTTTATGAAATTTGTATGTGTTTTCAACTCCTTTAGTAGCTCCTTTTTTGAAAATAAACTATCAAATTTTCTTCCTTTTTTTCTTATTTCCATTGTCCATATAAGTTTATTTTTAGGAAGAAATAATTGCTTTTCAGAATTGGATATATTGAATTTTGATAGAATACTCCTTAATTAAGTATAAATTTTAACAGAAGTATTAACTAAGTTTATAAAGAGTATTTCAATTGAGGGATTAGAAGTACCTGAAATGGATCAGAAGGGCAGGTTTCGGCTAGAGGGCTAGAGTAATAAAGGGCGGAGTGCCCACTATCCCGGCGTTGCCTGGTGTCCATAAGAAGAGCCTCTGAGTAGGACGGTACGATGGAGCTGTTTTCGACAATACCCCATTCCAGTTCGGTGGAGTCTGGATTGCTGGGTCCCCTAGACATGCAAGGTGTAGTCCTGCTGCTGCATACCTCATAGTTCACACCAAACAGCTTTGTCACCTATCAAACACAAAGAAAACCATTTTATTAACTGGAATATAGTTGTAGTTCAATCAAAATAGTTGGCTATTGTGTAAAAAGTGGTTATATAGAAATAGGATGGCATGAATAGTAACTCCATATACCTCATTGCCATAATCACTGGCTCCATTTAGTCTGTATGAGTGTTTCATTGAAGTGAATTCTTCTCGAATAATTGTTATTAATCTTATATAAAATATGGTTGTTTATTGAACCAAATACATTTTGTCAGAACAGATTTTTATTTGAATTGTATTGCCAAGGCTACTATATTAACTAACTGTTGGTTACTGCTCTAGCTGCGAACATTGCTCGACTTAGCAGCTATGATGTGAACAACGATCATCAAACAAACGTCGAATATTTTCATAAATGTAATAACCACGTATTATATTGAAATATTGCTAAATATATTATTTGAATCAATAAAGATCATAATAGAATCTTCTTGTCCACTAAAACCTGACATCTTAAGCTGGATCTACACGTTTGCCGTTTGCCACTTGTTGCAAATCCAAGACTTGTACAAATGCTTGGCAAACAAAGGAATCTACAGTATCAGTATCTACATGCTTGTATGGTTCTTTTGACTTTTGTCGTCTATAAAATTCGATTTTCATTATAGGAAGGAACAAAATAAAGATTGGATAAATGAAAGGGCACGTAAATATTAGCAAAGTAGGTTGTAGATAATCAAAATTCAAATAAATAGTACTACTTAACCTATAAATTAGAGTGCACAAAGTGGCTGTGCCAGAGAGAAGTGAAGATGCACAAATGGTTGACATGATTTCCCATATGAAATCATGAGGTGATTATTATTGTATAAATTAAAAAATATATAAGGATGAAGATTGGTGTTATGTTAGTTTTATTATTGTTATAGGTTTTTATAGTGCATGAATATGGGACAGTGGTCCCGAAACGTTGTACAATGTCATGAATAAATAATAAATAATTCATTCAAAATGGAAGTGATTAATCTCAAAAAATTTTAAATGAATTGACTCACCAGACTTCCTTGAGAGATAATCCAGATATAAATTTAAATTTCGTTCTGGATTTTGTATCAGAAACTTGTTAATTGAATTACCTTAACATAATGTCTTTATAAATATATATATAGTCGTGCTATGTTAAATTAAAAATAAACTTTTAAAGTTAATTAACAAGATTTGAAAGAATATTTACACCTAATCGATAGAATTTTAAAATATATTATCTTATACTAGAGTTAATTATTAAATCTGAAGGTTAGAGAAATTCTTAAATTAATAAAAAGATAGAAAGCACGACTAATTATCTATTTGGTAGATCTAAAACAATGTAACTGAACACAAACTTGTGGATGCAGCACGGTTTGTGCCCAAAAACCGACACTCACTGGGTCAGCCATAAATTTAGGCAAACGTACCAGCCAAGCCAAGTACCGCAGCCACAAGCTTGCGCAAGCGCCAATTGTTTGGCCAACGTGTGCACCTTTATTTGTAGCTTTTCTCGATAGTGTTTTGAGCACAGAGGGATCACAAGCACAATCGTTTCCTTATATAAATGATAAAAATGAACAAAAAAGTGAATTGATTATAATCAAATTCATTTAATAAATGTACTAAAATTGTTTTGTTTTTTGAAATTGTTATCGATTATTTTTTTTTTTTGCTATTCATTTTTCAAATACGAGATAAGACTTTGAGATGATACTTTGAAATCGTTTGGAACAATTGAACTCATCTCTTGTAAATATTTTAAACCACTTTTCCACATCTGTAATGAAATAAGGCACTCCTCAGCTCGACAAGAATCTTTCCATTTTTTAAAATTAGTGGAATTGTTCTCCTCGAGGCAGTAAATCAGTTTTAAAACCTGCTCATCCTTCAAATAAATTTCTTTCTCAGAAGATTCAACTGGTTTTAGTAAAACCATCGATTTCTCCATTACTCTGATTAGAATATGGCATTTCAGATCATCGTCCAACTGACAAGATAAAATAATTTTATTAGAATTGAAACTCGATTTGTGAACGAAAAACTTAACTGTGGATATGAAATCGCTTAGCGCTAAATTTTCTTCATTTTCAGAGGTATTTGTGGCATTAATCGATACATTGGTGTACCAAAAGCATGCCAACGATTCGTCTCTACATCCCAGCCACCGGCGGCAATGATCGCAACGTATTACAGCGCTTTTTTTTAACTCAGGAATTACTGAAGCATGAAACTGTGTAAAATAAGGACCGGAACAGCAGGCGTCTTGTACAATATCTAGAGATAATTTGTCTTTGACAAATCTACTGAACGTAAGTGGCGTATTAGATACTTTATGTGAACATCCTCTACAATACAAAGTCACCGCTTCCCTCTCTTGAAAGGGAGATTTAAGTGGATTCATCGGCAACTTACAATGGGAAACGAATGGAAAGAATGCCGCTATGTCACATTCGTTGTTGTCAAGATACTTGGTCCTCACTTTGAAGTTCAAACCATTGTTCTGAGTGACCTGAATACTAGAAGTGCTTCCGTTTATAATATTCCACCCCGTCATGTTTATAACTAACTTCTCACCTCCGTTAACCTGCACTTTTACAAGATCATTGCTGACGTAGATGTTGAGGGTGTTTATAGTCCACTTAGATTGCAGAAAAAATTCACAACTACGCAACCATGGTTTGTACTCAATTAGAACGAGGTTAGGATCCATGTTCAGATTATCTAAATATAAATTATTACAAATGTTCAACCCACCCAATACGACATAAGCTTTCTGTAATTAAAAAATAAATTAAATAAATATTTTGAAGGTAGATAAATATCATATGATAACAATAATAAGACTTTTGTTTTTAAAAATGAAATGAAACGGAATATTTCAAGATAACAGCGTTTCTACGGCTGACAGGGGTTCCAGAAACATTTTATATATTTATTAGTGTATTCCTATTTTTATCTCTATTTATATAATATGTCTCTATCGATTCCTAATAGACATCGAACCGACCTACAATTATTAGAAAAGTATTGCTATATATTTAGGTCAAGAACTAGACATAACAGATAATAATTTTTACTGAATATCCTTTCCGATGGTCTCGTGTTCACCAATTCACTAAGCTGTGCTAATCAGATGGCATGTAGGGAGTCTAAACGATAAAATTCAGTCGGGTTAGCATTACGTTATATATACAACTGAGGCATGGTTGATATAAGGTAGAGATTAATATACATATTGACTATAATTTAAGTTTACTTGATATGCTATGGATTGAGAATACCAGCTGAGACCATTAATATTCTGTTGACTCAACTTTTTTTCCAACATATTTCCTAAAATACCATCTTAGGAATATTACCAACTTGTCTGTTGTGGGTTTGCTGTGTTCAGGCGGCTCTGGCAGTTCCTAGCTTCGCTGGGAACCACGATTTTGGATCCTCCTTTGCTCCCGTTGGACTATCCTACTTCCAATGTCTTTAACAGAGAACCTCTTCGTTCTTCCTCCTCTACCTTACCAAGCTGGAGATATCCCTCTCTTTGACTGCAATCCTTCGCTCGAATCCCCAAGAATGACTTCCTTTTTTCCTTTACTTGCCAAAAATCTCTTTCCTGCCTACTACTCTCTTTCTAGCCATTCCATTGGCTAACCCTGTTTGGGGTTGGAGCCTAAGCTCCACTTAACCGTAAGTCGGCATCTCTCTTTATGTCTAAAATGCTTTATATCTTTCCCTTTACCTTTGCCGGTGATGATGAAGTTCTTGCCCTCATATGATGAATTGCTTTATTAGGCAGCCATCTATGCACTGTGTAGTTATGATGGAAGAGTGTAAGATTAATCTAAACTCTCTTTCCTTTGCCAACAAGAATGGGTGCCTGGTCACAAAGGCATTAAAGGTAATGAGCTAGCGAACTACCTTGCTAGGAAAGGATCTGGGATCGCTCCTTTTACACGTAACCCTGGACTAGTCTCAGCCATGTGAAGAGGCATATTAAAGTGATTGCTGAGGAACACCAGAGGACAAGAGCAGTCAAAGTTGTTCCTAAAGGGATCCTGCCTAAAAAGAAGTAACACACTTCTTAATATGGACAGGAGCACTCTAAGATGGGTCACAAGTCTATATACAGGACACTGTCAGTTGAATAAGCATCTCCCTAAAATGAGACTGATAGAGTCCCTAAAAAGACTCACCTGGAACCAACATACTAGACTCAAAAGACAAGAACTCAACAGACGATTCAGCCAACTATACCGACT
>NW_027110332.1:592457-598157 GCF_000696795.3 Halyomorpha halys
GTGGCAGATTGTAATATCTATCAATAAATAAATCTATCAATATCAATTTAAATACTTAGAGTCCCTAATCTGCAGGCTCTGCAGAAAGGATGATTAGACTGCTTACCACATCGTTTGTAGATGTGATGTATTAGCAAGGATACGACTCCTTACCTTTGAGAAGGATCGCATTTTAGACCCTAAACCCCCTACTTGGCGAAACTTATCCAGATCTCTAAGTCTGTTTTTAGAAAAGAAGGGACGGCGTACAATAGGCCCTCTGTGGCCGCAGTGCACTCAGCCGGGGGAAAAAAGTGCTTTATTGGCCCTTAATACTCTTGGTCCTACAGGTGCAAGGCGATCTCTTTTTACCTGTTATTTATGATTCAACCCGGAATTATCAATACATAGCAGAAAATTTCGTTTTATCTAACAAAGTTATTACGTTCAAATTTAACCTAAGTTTAAGATGTCACTGTTGCCATTTTTCGGAACAGAAACTACTTATAAAAACTATTATAGAGGATGTTTTAAGATTAAGTGGCCAGACTGAAAATATGAACTAAGGACCTCAAAACAAGAAAGAAATTTCTTTTGAAGGTATGTCCGCAAATGCTTTGTTTAGGTGATATTCACACCTAAAGATTTTCATTGTTATGAATTATTGCCGTTATATGAAATAAATAAAACCTATTTATTTGTTTCAACTACTTTATTAATTAGATGTGAACATTAAAATAAGTGTTGTTGAAAGTGAAGGTATGTCCGCAAACGCTTTGTTTAGGTGATATTCACACCTAAACATTTTCATTGTTATGAATTATTGCCGTTATATGAAATAAATAAAACCTATTTATTTGTTTCAACTACTTTATTAATTAGATGTGAACATTAAAATTCATATTAAGTGTTGTTGAAAGTGAAGGTATATCCGCAAACGTTTTGTTTAGGAGATGGATTAGATAGAATACTAATATGGCCTTTTATTTCCTATTGAATAAAAACTATTGGCAACATAAGGATTAATATTATTTGGAATTAGCATTGGGAACTGTCAATAACATTTATCAGTTTGTAAAAGGCTTGCAAAAACACATATTCCACTACAACTTAGAAGGGACATACGGCTTCAATTTAATGGTTGTCCGGCACATTACGGAAGAGGTCCACGATAATGGCGAAATGATAATTGTCCCAATAAATGGATTGGCCGTTTAGGACAGTGGTTTGGCCTGCGCGCTCTCCAGACCTGACACCACTGCACGTTTTTGTTTGGGGTGACATTATACAAAAAGTCTGTACAAGGCCGGTCAATGATCTTAATTCCTTACGAAGAAGGATAATTGAATCTTATGAAACAATAACACATATCCAGTGCCATTCTTTCACTACTGCTGCTGAGTCTTTCTTGACGCTCAAGGAAATCACTTTGAACATTTATGATATGAATATGAATTTAATGTTTACGTTTATTTAATGAAATAGTTGGAACAAATGAATAAGTTTATATTTATTTCATAGAACGTCAATAATTCTTAACAATGAAAATCTTTAGGTGTGAATATCACCTAAACAAAGCATTTACGGACAAACCTTCAAAGGAAATTTTTTTCTTGTTTTCAGGTCCTTAGTTCATATTTTCAGTCTGGCCACTTAATCTTAAAACACCCTGTATAACCACTGGATTGTGTTTTTGAGGTATGCATTAAAAAACCTGTACCGCTTCAGCGCATGGTGGATCAGGATTTTGGTACTATTTTTATAAAACTGGTTTAAGAGTTCCCACTTTATAGAGGCTTGGCTATTGGTTACTGACCACAGGGTTGACTCACGGTTGATTTTCCATAATAAATGATTATCTGATTAAACCGTTAGTTAAGCGTTATGTGACGACATCATTATGAATTCAATAGTGCAGTGAATATTAAATCTCCTACTAATCTATGATACATGAAGACTGAATAGTGGGTTCAAAGTCTTCTAGAAGAGTTTACATAAAATGCAGCGTGAAGTTCTGCGTGCTTGGGGTATATAAATGATTATACTAAAAATTGAGCTCTCGAATCTTTTTCTCTTTTTAAAAAAAGATCTTGAAAATTTTAAAGTTGTTTTTGTGTTCCGGGTAACCTACGACAACCGAAAGGTTGAATTGGAGGGGCCACCATAATACATTATGGTATATAATAGCCTACAGGATATACTAGCGCCCATCAAACATCAACAGTCAAAACTAATCTCCTCCAGCGCTCTCTGTGGTGAGAAGCAACCCAGACTAATAGAGATAGCCATCTTGTCTTCAGCCAGAAGCAGTCCATCTTTTCTTTTTGTTCACTCATCAATAATATCTACCATGAGTGAGTAGATTCACTGGAGTAGTTTCCAGCAGCAGAGGGGAGAGAGGCATAGAAATGCGGAAGGAAGAAGGAAGCATGAAGTAAGTCCACCTGGCAATAATTAACATCCACCACCATATAATAATCATCATCAAACACCTCATTATCTACAATTCCATAGTCCAGCCATTCAAAATTTACTAACCATCTAATCATAAATGTTTTCTTTCGGCCACCCCCTACACTACTTGTAACTTAAACAATAGAATTTTATTTTTCATTCAATCGTGTTTCATTTTTCAATTATACAGTCCACTCAAACCCAATCAGCCAACAAAAAATGAAATATATCTGGCAATTAACTTGAAGGTATACTTCATACAGTTTTTTAGTACTTAATATTTTAGAGTTAGGGGACTGATTTCGGAAAGGAGCGCCTTTATGTACCATGTAAGATTAATGTATACTATTAATGTAAAATTCCATTCCACACTTTGTAGCAAGCTTAAACTAATATGATTTATTACTATTAATAAACTATTTTCAGCTAGTTTCTAAACAGGTAGAAGAAGAAAACAATCTGCTTTTCCAAAATCTGAATAAATATAATAAGGTTCTACATTATAAGAGAGATAAAAGCTACCTGGTAGTGAAGGTAGGCTGTGTTGTATTCGAGTAAGAGGCGAAGTGGCCAAGAGAGGAGGAGAAAGGAAGATATCCAGAACACTGTCTGCCTAGCGTACCATGGCATCCTGTCCGGGTCCTTGAGGGCTATGACGTGCTCCTTGAAGCCCGGCACGTTACTCAGGTCCAGGCCCTCCCTCATCTCCATGTAGTCGTCGTAGCGTTCCTGCTCGGCGAAAAACCTACTTCTCTGTTCCTCGAACTCAGCAGCCGCTTCCACGTTAGCAAATGCGAACCCTGCGCAAAAGATGGATCATTTCTAGAACATATCTAATTGTTTTATCTGTTTTATTGGACAGAAGTATGGCATGAGTACTCTTGACCGTCACTACAGTTGAGCGATAATCGATAAAATGAAGATAGAGATGAATGAAATATAAATCTTTTCATCAAATATAAAGCTAAAGATACATACAAGATGTTTGCTTCCTCACTGCTATATATAGGGAAGATTTGTATTCATGCAAAAATTGAAAAAAAAAAGTTACATTCAGAATAGAAAATCTCCACTCGCTTTTATTTTTTAAACAATTGGTTCTGTAGTCAAATCAGTGTACATACATAATTGATCAAATTCCGTCGACTACTTTCGCTTACGCATATGTAATCGTTTTTTGCTCGGTAAACCTTTATATCAATAAAGGTTCGTCAAATTTAGTAAAATTTTGAGAAATGTTGATGATTAGTATAAAAATGATCTAGCATCAATTTTTCTTTCAACCATACGAAAGATTAATTTCTTAAATATACTAGATCATCTCTACCTCTTCGGCCCGAGTTTTATAAGAACCCCCTAACTCTTGTGACCAATAAAGTAAATAGAATCATAAATGAATTTAACAGCACGATTAATAAAAAAAAAGATTCTATCACTGATCTACCGAAACTGCCACTGTGAGTGCCTACCAACACTTGATCTTCCAGTGCTTTACAACAACAGCACCGGGGAACATTCCGTTTCCTTTAAAGAGCACTTCTTGGGGCGCTGCTGTCCATTGGGTTCGTCTATTATCGAGACCACGTTATCCATATTTTATTCGGAAGTACATACCTTTAGGCATGCATCTTGCCCACCATAGAGCAGGTGCGGAATATCAGAGCTACGCCTTCATCTCTTTCGACTGCAGCCAAACCTTTGGTAGTATATCTCACCAACTGTTATTTCGCCGAATTGAGGAGTTCAGGTTCCTTGTCCTCCATTCATGAAATGGTATCTCGTAGACTACTTGACCTCAGTCCCCACCACCTGCGGAGTACCTCAATGCTCGGCATTAGGAACAATTATGTTCATTGTTTTCACACCACTGGTAGCCTCTATGCAGCATCCAGAAGCAGTGGAAGCAGCCTATGCAGATGATAGTGCAATACATTCCTCCATCACCAGACCTCGTTGGGCCCTCTCTCTTGTCTAGAAAGCATCACCATTATGGATTATCGCTCATGAAGCTACCAAAAATCCTTAAACTAGCAAGTTTTAATTTAGAGTAAAGTACTAAGTAGGAGTTTAGTATTTTGGTTTGCTCTCACAATTGAAACTTAATATATATATTATTATCTCCAGAGTAAAGTTTTAATTAAGGTGGTGAGTTAGGATATATATATATATATATATACATCAGCCGTTAATTGGGGAAAAATCTGGCGGTTGAGCGTGATCTTGAAAAAATCATATTGTATTACCGTTGTTCTAAAAACAGTACTGAACCCATAGCCCTTCGTGAGCCTCAGGGGTTCACATTATTAATTATTTTATTATAAGCCGCACTACAAACTTCAGAATATAAAAAAGACCAAATTGCATAAGTATGAGGTTTCTAGTAATTATCAAAATAATATTTTTGATTGTCTAGCCACCGATTCTCTGGCCATTACCAATTATTAACCCAAAGGAACTAACTAAATATTAGTTTGAAATAATACTTCATACACATATGTAAAATGAGGTAAAGTATCACATGTCAAGATATACAATGTAATAATAATGATTACAATTTAATATTTACAAAAAATAAAACATTTTACTATTTTAGGTAGTCTAAAATTTGCTGTCAGTTCGATGCTGGAAATTATTTGGAAAATAAAAATATTTTTGGGGGGAAAATTACAAACAAAAAAGAAGAATGCAGCAACAAGCTTTCTTGCAGATGGACGATGGATTAGAACACCAAGAGCAATTGTACCTTCTGGAAGTGCTTGTCGACAATATTTCCATTGAGGAATCCAAAGTCCCGAGCTATCTCCTGGAACCTTACGGCCCTCTAATAGTCAAGGCAAAGTTTCTTGACTTCCCAGACTTGGAATTTGATCAAGGGAAATGTTCTCTAGGGCAGGATGATGGTGAGTACATAGATGTTTTAAATGCTTACAATTATTGCCATTGTACCACAAACGAAGATTGATTCATCTTCAAATTATAACAAAGGCATAAAGGCCATTCATCCAAAATGGTAGAATTTAATGTATACTTTGTCGAAGTAATATAAATCTTCAGAGATATACTTTGTCTAAGTAATATAAATTTTCAGAGATATACTTTGTGTAAGTAATATAAATCTTCAGAGACATACTTTGTCTAAGCAATATAAATCTTCAGAGATATACTTTGTCTAAGTAATATAAATCTTCAGAGATATACTTTTTTTAGTAATATATATCTTCAGAAATATACTTTGTCTAAGCAATATAAATCTTCAGAGATATACTT
>NW_027110332.1:598207-600353 GCF_000696795.3 Halyomorpha halys
AGTAATATAAATCTTCAGAGATATACTTTTTTTAGTAATATATATCTTCAGAAATATACTTTGTCTAAGCAATATAAATCTTCAGAGATATACTTTTTTAGTAATATAAATCTTCAGAGATATACTTTTTTTAGTAATATAAATCTTCAGAGATATACTTTGTCTAAGAAATACAAATCTTCAGATATATATATATACCTATCGGAGCACTCCTCCGTCTTCAGGGTTTATTTTCTAGAACGAAAAATTAAATTTTCTTTTATTCCACAACTTGGTCAGTGCTGATAGGCGTGGAGTAGCCTCAACCCTTCTTTTGTATGCCTTTCTGCTTAGAGCCATTCTTTGGAGATGATCCAGTAAGTAACCGCGTTCCTTTTCCAGCTCGTGAATGTTGTCATTATAGATATGTTTTGGCCTAATAATATGACGCTACAGAAAGAGCTTAGCGGGCCTTTCGATCGCCTCCTATCCTGCAAACATGACCATATCATTTCAGCTGACGTTCCTCGAGGTCTTCAATAACTCTTGATGTGGCACTGCTGCTGTCATTTCTTACACAGTACCTTCTGCTTTTCCCCTCCCACTTTCCTTAAGAATCTCATTCCGCTGCCCGAAGTTGGCTCGCATGTTTCTCAATAGTTATCTAACTTTTATCCCCTGCCTAGTCATTTCTGAAATACGAGAGAGGGAAAGAGGGGTTATCAATAGGTAACCAACCAATTCTAACCATGCTAGGAGGGTCATGTTTTTATTCTGATTGCTGAAGATATTCGGGAGAATACATTGTTACTAAAATTATATTATATCACATATATTCTAGTTTCTTCGTCCAGTTTAAATCGATCCCACCCCATAATTTAACGATCTTTGTCAAACTATTGAGGAGTCAGAAATGTCGGTTTTATATTTTTAAAAAATTAAATTTATATTTATAAAGTTTTTCATTTTGGAAAATATATATCACTGAGAAGAGTCATGCTATAAAATTGAGCCTTTCCGGATGCAGGATTGTAGTATATAATACGAACTTTAACAGAGAATTTTAGGCAATATTTTTAGATCCATCTTATAACTAAATGACCTTAGTTATGTGTGAACACATTCCTAATGTGGGGTAAAAAATAAATTAATATATAATTTTAAGTTTATAGTGGTAGATGTCTGATTATGTTGACAAAGAAATATCAAACTTGCAATAATAGTGGATGGTAACCCAACAAAAGAGCCGGCCTTTGACATTTGGCGCCCACCTACAGTTACGTTATTAGTGTTCCCTCCTCACACCTCCCACAAAAGTATTGTATAAAACAAGTACTTGTATATCTGAATTTTATTTCATTCAATATCTCTTCTTCAAATTTCACTAGCTATTCACACAGTTGGCATTTTAAAAATCAACTTTTACAGAAGACTGAGCAACAGGCGCCTCGGAGGATTGTCAGGAATGAAAGAGGATGCAAGGCTAGAAACTAGGGGGTTTGAGTGGTTAGGGAGTTTATAATGGAAGAAGTGATATCAGGTTCGGGCTAGATCGGTTACATAGGGAACATTAA
This sequence comes from Halyomorpha halys, assembly GCF_000696795.3. Lineage (NCBI taxonomy): Eukaryota > Metazoa > Arthropoda > Insecta > Hemiptera > Pentatomidae > Halyomorpha > Halyomorpha halys. The sequence continues at coordinate 599,761 of NW_027110332.1, forward strand.
GGTCTTTATGTATGATTTTATTTGTGACAGAGTAAAGAGCATAGAGGATTTTACGAAGAATTTTGGATTGTAAGGATTGAATAAAAGAGGAATTCAAAGGTTTAGTGGAGCCCCAAATCTCAATTCCGTATGTCCAGATTGGCCTTATTACAGTCATGGAGATCAGTCTTTTGCAATGTGTTAGATGTTTAGACCGTTTGTCTAGTAAGGGCTGTAATAGTCGAAATTGACGTGCAGTTTCCTGTCTTTTCAGTCTTGTGTGAGGATTTCAGGTTAGTCGTTTGTCCTGATGTAGTCCAAGGTAGCGGATCTGTTCGACAGGGGTAAGGTCAATATTATTAAAGGTAACTGTAGGGTAGTTGGTAGGTTTACGACGTAGGGTAAAGATGATTTGATGGGATTTATTTTAATCCTCCAATTACGACACCATTCTTGGAGGGCTGTGAGTAGAGGGAATATGGGGGAGCTGGGACACCGATTTGGGCAGCCAATCAGAAGCCAGCATTTTGATGACGTCACACATGGCGGGAGATTTGAATTCAAATATTCGGCTCGACTCACCCTTAACCACCCACGTGGTCTGTCACGTGGTC
>NW_027110333.1:0-905 GCF_000696795.3 Halyomorpha halys
CCCAGATATACATATAGCATACCTCCTATATGTATGTACCAGATATTCAATAACATCATTATAGGAGGGTATGAAAAAAAAAAAAAAAAAAAAAGGATTAGTTCCTAGGCATGATTAGAAGAGTTCTGAAAAGGACCGCGATCCCGTGAACGCTGCCACCCAACATTTTGGATCGAAGATGGTCATTGAATAACTTTTGTCTTAGATGTAATTTTTCCTCATAAGTTTTAAAAATTAAAATCTGTACCGTTGGAAAAATTATATTAAAAATGGATATTTGATTTTTAATAAAATTTCCGTGATCTGGAAGTCCGGTTTTTCGTACACATTTGGGCAACAGTTAATAAAAAAATGCATGTTTGGATGCTTAGAACTCCTGGTAATTAAAGTATACTAAAAGATAAATATGTCCAATAAAATCATCTAAGAAATGATTATATATATTTGCAATGATGGTCTATCTAAATTTTTTTTCTCATTTTAATTTTTCATTTTTTACTGTTTTTCATCTTGACTCACATATACTATTCAAATAATGACAAATCCTCCCATACCAGAAGCTTTTGTTATAATATTCTTAGCATTTTATATTTATTTCAAAGTAATTTTAACTTTCTACCAAAATACATATTTAAGAGGATATTGTCATTAAATCTGAGATACCTCGTAATTGTAAAAAAAAAAAAAATCATTTATACCATTTAAAAATAAAAATAAAAATCTATACCCTTCCAAACACGTTTTGATAGAATTTTTGAAGCAAGAAAAAAGTTCTTAGATATTACATGAGTTTGATTATGTTCATCTTGTCTATTCTTTTGTTTGTATATATTTTAAGAGAGTTTTTTTTTTTTTTTATTATTATTATTTTTATTTATTTATTTATTTTATTTTTTATTATTTCA
>NW_027110333.1:2555-3398 GCF_000696795.3 Halyomorpha halys
AATACCACTTTGCAAACATATAATTTAAAACACTCTAAAACTTCATTCAGGCTATTCTGCCCTTAAAATTATTTTTTGTTAATAAGTGTTTAATGTTTTCATAGATATAAATGTTTTGACCTGGGCAGAATAGCCTGAATGAAGTTTTAGAGTGTTTTAAATTATATGTTTGCAAAGTGGTATTGAGGTAAGGTAAATTATAAATAATAATGTTAAGTATTTAAATTGTTTGTAGGATCATACATATAATAGAAACTTTTTGTAGTAGATGTCCCTGAAGATGGCCGGATTGGCCGAAACGTTGGACGTATAAAAGAAATAAAGTTTTGAGACTATAATTGGATAGTATTTGAGTTATTTATTAAAAAAATCATTTTGTTTAGTCTAATATAGCATAACATTAAATCATAATACTAGTACATAAATCATTTAACTAAATTTATAAAACGTGTTTTTTCTTGGAATAAACCTAACTTGTCGTAAACTACTGTCCCTCAACCCGTCTCATTGAAACTTGAGAGTGGGTCAATTACTGGGAAATGTAATTGAGATAATGGATAACACAGAGAACCAGTAAATAACGAACTGCGTGGTTTGTATTTTATCTTCCGAAATGTCAATTGACCTAAAGATAAACAAATATTGATTCAATGACAAGGGTTTTCAATCGATGTTCCGATTTAGGTTATCTACATTTCTTCTGAACGTGTAGCTATTAGAATTATCTTTAGTTAATAATATTTAAATAATAATAATAATAATAATATATAGAAAAACAAGTAATGAAAATTAAATAATTGAATTTTTTTTTTTAATATCTTTATTGAAATTTACAACTGTATA
>NW_027110334.1:0-1080 GCF_000696795.3 Halyomorpha halys
TGAGTCTAGTAGAGTAACTGCCATCCGACTATCATAAAATTTTCTCTTCATCGGCTTGTGATTTAATGGCTTCTCAAACCAATTAAATTTTATTACATAGTAAAAATGGAGGGGTGTTGAAAACTGCTTTAAATCACAATAACAAAAACTTGATTATCAAATATTACTGTATAATACCATAGCCACAAGTAAATTATTTAATAAACAATTTTTGAAGTATAATATACTACTTAATCTTACCAATATCACATTGTCATCAATGGAGTACTATTAATTTAATTAGTATTGATTCATTAAAAATATATATAAATTTATTACCTCAATATCATCATCATCATCATCATCATCATCAGATAATTCAAAGTCTGAACCCATTTGTTCAACTTGACCACTTTCTCCATCAGATTCTTCCTAATAATTAAAAAGTACTTAAAAAAAAAAAAAAAATACTCAGAGAAAAGATAATAGTAATAAAATCTATATTATTGTAATAGCAAAAGTATATAACTGAATGTATGATAAAAAAAAAAATTACACCGAATAGACTAAAGCAATAAATATTCAAAAGTGAGCTGTCCTATATATAAAATATGCAAATTAAAACAAACATAGACAGATTAAAAAACATTACCGAACTTTTTCCATGTATGTTCTGATAATAGAGGATCATCAAAATCAAGATCAGTCTTAATTAAAATACATTCACTTTTCAGATTTTCAACTGAAATTTCACAGAGATGAAGAAAATGAAGATGCTATTAATTTTAAGATTATGTCCCTTGAGTATTGAGTATTTTTACCAACTGTTAAAGTTTCTAACAAGTTTAAAAAGTAACTTACAAATAATTGATTCTGAAAGTGTGAAGTAAATATAAATTAATTTAATTATAAGCCTCAGATTACTAAAGAAATAATCATAAGAAGGTATAGCAGCCTCTACATTCCACACTGAAAGCCTGAATGGATTTTGTTATGAATCATAACAATGTTGTTATTAATTGAAAATATTCTTAATGTCTCAAAAGAATATATTGCTTCAATCAATATCATTTTTATCTCTCTGGTTTTACAGTGGAAAAT
>NW_027110335.1:0-7214 GCF_000696795.3 Halyomorpha halys
TAATTAAATGTAAAACAATAAAATATTGTAATTTAAAGTGTATTATTATTTTATTTAAAATATGATAAAATATTTTGTTCTTTCTTTGCATGTGTGTTGTATTGTTCTACAAGCTCTATTAGAATGTTTCAAATAACATAAGAATTTAATTACTACTTTGCAAATTAGTTTTGTTATGAAAAATTGAAAACCATTTACATATGAAAGAGAAATTTAGAACAACAATAACTAGTTTTAGATAAATAGAGATAAGATATCACTTTTTCATAAAAAGTTATGTATTCTAAGCTCGACATAAATTATTTGTTTCATCAACCTGTTCAAAATTTTTTATTCTTTTGTAAATTAATTTGAAAATATAATGCTTTAAATTAAGTATTTTGACTAGAAGATTTTTATTTTATCATCTAATATAGTTAGGTGAAGGACTTCATTCTTGGTAATCGTTCTTAATTATTCTTTATTAAGAAATTTATAGTTCAAAAACAACTTCATTTCAGGGCCATTGTTCAAAAATGAGGTATATCAGTACTATAGTCTTATTTTTCATCATGATATCTTTATTACATTAATCCTCTCCTTACTCTAATATATCTACTAGGATACTAGTTGTGGTAAAAACATATTTAAAACGTCCATTAAAACATGTTTGTTAATTTAAAAAAAATAAAAATATACTATCATTTTGAAAGGAATATGGTCCAGGTGCGGTCAAAAAAACTCAAATAGTAGAATTATACTATTTTAATGAGCCAACGTTTCGCCCCACGTTGCAGGGCTTCGTCAGGGCTAAAAAAGATACAAACACATAGTTACATAAGGAAAACAAAAACATAAGTGTAAAATAACAGGGGTATAAAATGTAAGTAAGATATAATAAGAAAAATTAAAGGTAGTAAATAGTAAATGTAAAGGGTAATAGTAACAAATAGATAAGAAAAGAAATATTAAAGAAAATACAAATAAAGAGATGTAAAAATAAAAAAGAATACAAATCAAATGATGAGACAGAATGCATACCATGGATTACATCCCGCTCATTTGGTATATTTTGTTTCTTAATTACTTACACACATTGTATCCTATTATTTTATACTTTACTTTTCCTTTGTTTCTCTATCTGTTTTAATGTATGTATTTAATGTATATTTCCATTTATTGTTCACCTAATTTAAATACTGTTCTATCATGTTTACTTCACAAATTATTTTCATTATTGTGGTACTACTGCCGTCCCCACTCCTCCCAATACCAACGGTCATTTTTGTTTTGACTGCCATCAAAATAGGTATGCATTCTGTCTCATCATTTGATTTGTATTCTTTTTTCTTTTTACATCTCTTTATTTGTATTTTCTTTAATATTTCTTTTCTTATCTATCTGTTACTATTACCCTTTACATTTACTATTTACTACCTTTAATTTTTCTTATTATATCTTACTTTTTTACATTTTATACCCCTGTTATTTTACACTTATGTTTTTGTTTTCCTTATGTAACTATATGTTTGTATCTTTTTTAGCCCTGACGAAGCTCTGCAACGTGGGGCGAAACGTTGGCTCATTAAAATAGTATAATTCTACTATTTGAGTTTTTTTGACCGCACCCGGACCATATTCCTTTCATCTTTACACACGGTCAATCAATAATCTTCCAATACTATCATTTTATTTAAAATTCACTTAATTCTTAATTTTTTCAATTTATAATTATTCTTATGAGGAGGAGATGCAGTCTAAAGTCTATAAATGGCATCTCTACCCAAGTCACTCTGATGAAAATCAGAAATTCAGGTCGAAACATCGTCAAAAATAAATATGATTTGTTTATTTGTGTATCTTTGCTGACCGCACTTCCAACTATCTTCTCCTCATATCAATCTACGACCAACTATTAACACCTCATTGTAGTTATTCTTTCTTTATTTTGTTATGCCTGGATAAATCAAATTTGAAAAAAATTGATTTTGAACTGTTTCCCCCTGTACTATTATTATTCCAGAAAATTTCTCATTTGTAGAAACTATATTTATTATTTTGCTAGAATATTGAAAAAAAATAAAAGTTTTCTCAGTGTCTCTTTAGCTTGATTCATGTTGGAGCTTCAAAAAGCAATGAAATGAAATGAAAAATTGATCTTTATTCTGGTTTGCTAAAAATAACTATTAAATAAAAAAAAAAAATATTCAAAGTTTAGAATGTTTGAATTATTACTTCATTTTTATTTATTATTTTGAACTTATTGTTTATTTTTTTTATTGCTTTTCGTCCTTCACATTTTTAAAAACTAAAAAGCCAAAAAAAAATAATAATATTAATTAAGTGTGATTTGAATTTTATCCAACTACAGAAGGTCCAAAAAAGAGGGTACTGTGTTAAGGATTGCTCTTAATCTGCTCATTTGTAGGTCTGTATTGTACAACAAGATCATGAAATTCTATGAGAAACTATTCAAGCTCAAATTTATAGTATAAAATCAGTTAAATAAGACTGTGTGTAACTTTGTAACCATTTTTGTTGGTTACAAAGCAGATAAGCAAACTGTAGAATCAATTTTGTTCATTAATTTTAATTTCAATGTGACACCAGGAAAATTTTTGAGAATTACTCTTCAAAGAAATGATTAGCTAGCTTATTGGCAACAATTTTTAACAAATAAATGTTATACAATACTGACTAGTTTTATCAGCATTTAAAATAAAACAGGATATTAATTAAGTAATTTTAGTTATTTCAGAAGGGCATAATTTTTGGGGGGCTGAGCCTATAACTAATAGCCAATCAGTATGGGTAAAGCTTAATAGAAATAAACTGTAAATAATAATAACGCATAATACAGTGTAAATAAAGACTTTTTCATAACAAAATCAATGTTTCATAATAATGGTAGGGATCTCATTAATAATAGTAGTAATATTATTTATAATCAGCATTAGGAATACTAAAATTGTGAGCAATAAACATTATAATCACAAATGAACAATAATATATTTAAAGCGTTGTACAGATAATTTTATTATATTACAATAATTAAAAACTTACAGTGTGACAGGTGGGTTTGAGAGACCCATAGCAATATTTATCTATCTTGCATTTTGGTGTTCTGCACTAATTTATTTTTGTCTAGTTTTTGGATTTTATAAACCATTTCCATATAAAGTAAGTACAATAATAAATGCATTGTGTTGAACGTATGATTTGATATAAAAAGAGGCCTGTTGTATTGCGGATTGATATAATCCGTCTATTCTTTGATTTTCTTCTCAATTTTTTTTATAAAATTATTTTAATTGATTTAATTTGATTACAAAGGATGCAGGTTTTTTTTTAAAAACAATAGTTTTTTAAAACTATGTATTTAAATAATTATAATTTTACGTTTGAGAATATATAAACAACATTCCTTTTTTTAACCGAACATACCAAATTAAGAAATATAGTTTTATTATTGTTAAAATATAAATCATATATTATACAACTAAATTAAATTTATACACTGATTACATTTTCAAAAAATATTTAATTTTGCTGCAAAAGATTTTTTAATCTGATTAAGTTGCAACAATTTTCAGACTCACGCTTTTATACTTTATTATTATTATTATTTATGCCCATTTTAATTTGCTTCCTTGTCAAATTATGATTGAAAACAAATGTGCATAATTCTGTTAATTGCAGAAATATATATAAAAAAATAAATAAACTACTATTGGGTTTTATTGATAAAATAAGTTAAAACAATAAAAAAAAAAAAAAATTTATCAAGTGTCTAATTTCACAACAGGCAACTGAAAATACAAATATCTTAATAAAGTTGGGAACTTCCTTCATAATTGTTTTTTGTTTTTCTAACCACATCATTATGTTCTTATAAAAATTTATATTGGTTTGTTATTTTCTGTTTCTGGATTTAGGGATACTGGGATCGAGACAGGTATCGAATGGAATACATCTGAAATATCAGCATCAACCTCAGTATTTGATATAACACAGAACCAATCAGGAGAACTGAACAATACAGCCATGTCACAAATAGCTTTTGGAAACAGCCAAAACAGTGTATTGTACAGAACTGTACCTACACAAGAGTCCAATATAGCTGATACCTTAGCTGCAGGGGAACATGAAGAATCTGCCCATGAAAATATAACAAGTAGTGGAAAAACGGCAACATCTAATAGAACAAAATTAAAAAACAGAAAATCCGTTTTACCAAATGAATCTTATCTTTCAGAGACAAGTGAAGATTCCATCAATTACAGTGCCATTCAAAGTGCCGCCCTTCTGCCAATGGTGCATCAAATCATTTCAGGCATTGGAGAAACAAGCTGTAATTCTGAAAGTCAGCTAAACACTACTTATTTAACTTCTCAAAATTCTTCATTAGTTTCAAATTCTTCATCTACCCAAACCGTTGGAGAGCTAAACCCATCATTGATCAGTTCCACACAGTCAGCCAAAGGGAAGAATGAAAGAAATAAAACATTGCCAACCCTCCCAGAAGAAGATACAAAAAAAAAACTGAATGTGCTCCCAAAAGAAGTAGCCAAAAAAAGAGCACCTAAAGGTGCACCAAAGAGTAAATCCAAAGGAACTCAAGTCAATCTTAAATCAAAAGCTCCGAAAAATAATGTTGATCCAAAAAAAACAACAAGGAAAAAAGTAATTAGCAAAAAACTTCAAGAAAAAACAAAAGTGGAACAAAAAGAAAAAACTGAACAAGAAAATAAGGAAGATGAACAACAAAGCATGGTTGAACAAATTCTAGAATCTATTAGAGAAACCATGGCAGAAAACAACAATTTGAATGTCAATATGGGTGATAATTTGGATGATCAAATAAAATACAAGGTGGCATTAGTCAATCAAAAAATCGAGGAATTTTTAAATATGCCAGGTCCTAGCCAAGCAGTTCCTGACAATAATAGCACCATCGGGACTACCGTAGGGTCTATAGACCAATCCATTGATAGCAGTGATCTAGATCAGAGCGGCTCAGAGGTTCTGGTGTCCCAATCTTGCTCAGTTGAGATTACCAAAAAAGCAAACAGGGCTTCAAATATAAACATTGTTCTTCCACCAGAAGCTAATTTATCCCTTTCTAAAAAGAATCCAGCTACAGTTAAGAAGAAAAGTTTGCCTTCCAATAAAGTTAAGAACGACTCAATAACTACTCAAAGTAACACACCAAAACAAGATAAAATAAAAATTAAACAAGAAAAAATTTCACCGGAAACGGTAGATTTAACTTCACGATCTCAACCGAGCAAAATTAAAGAAGACATGAATAATAAAAAGAAACATTCCAGAAAAAGTGAAACCTCAAATACTGAAAATAAAAAACATGGAAAGGCGAGTCCTGCACCTAAAACAAAAAAGCAGACGATTGCATGTAAGAATTTAATTTAAAATAATTTAATTTGATACTTTAATTATTTAAAATAATGGAACTATTTAAAATCTCCCAAGTTGTTATTATCAAACCAAATGTTAAGAAAAAATTATCTATCTTTGTGCACAAGTTGCTCCTTTATATATAATTCTCTATGATGAGGTGTTGATAGTTGACCGTAGATTAATAATTAGAGAATATGGTTGGGGGGGGACAAGATACAAAAAATTACTTATTCGTGCTAATGTTTCAACCTGAATAAGTAATTTTTTGTTTATTTGCTGACCGCACCCCTGACCATCTTTTTCATATATAATACTCTAGTACTCTAAGCACTCTAGGGTGCTTATATACAATAAATTTGGTAATACTGTAAAATTTACTAACTTGTTTGAAGTAGAAATTAAGCTGGATAGTCAACTATGTAGACAATGTATTTATGTTTATATGTTTATATATTTCCAGGGTTCTTTATATTAATTCTACTTATTTAATTTATGAACTATATGTTATAGGAGAATTATATATAATAAGAGGATAATAATAATTATTAAGGGGGCTACTTTTTGCCATGTTATTAAAATTCTACATTTATTTCGTACTTTTTTTGGGTTTAATTTCAGATATTCATACATGAAATAGGACAGCTCATATAGAAATATATATTTCTATTATGTAAGGGATATATTCAGCTTGATATTTATTGCTAGAATATACATTAATTGTACAATATTGAAAGTTTGATATAAATTACTATGTTTAGTTAAAAGTTAACATACACTATTATTTTTTATTTACACATTGAATAAATGATTGAATTAATTTTTGGCTCAAAGTCACCTTACATGAGCCTTTGATTACTTTTGAAAAATTAAAATATAACAATAACATCTTAACAGCTCAAACAATCTACACAAAACTTAGTAGTGGTTTAGGGTTGTATAAATCACACCAAAAGCTATAAACAAACTAGACAAATTAGAACTGAAGATAAAAAAACAAAATATTTAAAAACTTTTTCATTATTTGAAACCAATATTTCACCCTTATAAATGTATTAAATCTAAATTTTGTTAATGTAATTTAAAAGAGCAGACATTCCTCACAGCTTCCTCATTATGTTTTCATAATTTTCTGCTACATAATATCTTAATGAAATTTGTAATATTTTTTTCTAATTCTTTGAAAAGAAACGAATCGATTGTTAAGTAATAACCATAAAAAAATACACTTTCTGAGCTATGCACTAATAAAGTTTAATTTTGTTCATAAATTGTTTTCTACCTTACAAATTGAGGATTTTAGTATCCTTAAACCTTTCCATGGCAAAAGGAGACATTTTGAAAAAAAAAAACACATAAATTATTCCCATAATTCAAAAGTTTCTTGTGGACAAAGATTCCAAAATCACTTAAACTCCTGCAATAAAAAATATTTCCTATTTCAAAATTTGAAAACTAGTTTTTTTATGTCATCTTCTTTGTTTCAGGTGGTTACATGTCTTCAGATAGCTCAAGTGGTAAGGCACTTTGTACAAATTATAGTTATAATTTATGTATTTATCTTATAAAATAATGATTTTGTTCCAAATTCCATATTTCAACAATCCTATCTAATAAATCATTACCTAAAAATACATGATAACTTTCTATAACTATGATTAACAGTCATGGGGATGATCGATATGGGTGTAAAAAGATCTATGGAAGGTTCTTTAAGTTCTATAAAGATCTCTAGGGAGAGGGGATGAAGAGGTTTGCCTCTTCTCCTCCTCCTACCTGGCTAGCTGTGTAACTGATGAGAAATCTGATATCTAAAAAAA
>NW_027110335.1:7279-19776 GCF_000696795.3 Halyomorpha halys
AAAAAAAAAAAAAAAATAAAAAAAAAAAATTGAAAAATGCATCCAATGGGAGGCATCCGCAATTGAAAATCATACTGTAAAAGTTTCTTAAAGTGTGGCAATTCAACAAAATTTCTACAAGTTTAGAATATTTCTAGCAAGAACTCCACATGTCAAGGAAGAACCCAATGAAATGGCCTCAGTGCTCACAGATAATCTGATTTTAATAAATGATGATTTCCCAAGGCAAGCCTCTATTTTGTTTTTTGTTTTTTACTGTATACTTATTACATAATCCTTTTTTTCTTATAATACTGGAGAGAGGCTGATAACCCATGATATGATAGCAGTATGCAATTGGGTATTCTGGTATATCACCAATTAATGCATCATCAGAAACAAGTATTTTTTTACTATTGATGTGAGCTGTGCCATTCATGTTCTGCATTAATATGATTTTATGTATTTCAGTTTTTATAAGTGCCTCGGCAAAATATTTACAAGTTATTTTATTATTTACTTTTGTTTTAGAGACTTGAGGTTTTATCAACACAAATCTACAGTTATTATTTCTAACATTTTATTTTAAGAATAAGAATAAAAAAAAAAAAAAAAATTGAATAGAAAAAAAAGAAAGATTGTTATGATATGTCCATTTTGAAAGATTGGAACCTATTTAAATCTAAATTTTCCTTGAAACATGTTCCAATAAAATGCAGTGAATCATCAAATAATAATATTGTTTTGCAGAATCAGATTCATATGATGGCTCAGAAGACCACAGTAGCAGTTGCAGTTGCAGCGATTGCGGAAGTTATTGCAGATGTAGTTCCTGTAACAGCTCTTCTTGCACCTGCTCGGGTTGCTGCAGTGATTCTTCTTATGAATCACCTCCAAGAAGAAGACGTTATCATAGATAATATTGTTGTTGTTTCTAAGATGATAGTCTAACGGTTGTTTTTAACATTTGATAAATGTATTATTGTTTTATTATACTCAAAATTTTTATTAATCACTGATACGTTATGAAATAACGTTATTGTGTATGTTTTTTGTACATAAAAAAAAATGGTGTTGGATATGTTTTATAAATGCACATTAGTAAATTTTTAAATATATATAGTAATTGTTGATAAAAATAAATGAATTAATCAGATAATGGTGTTATTTTAGCACTAGTCTATCTTTTTTTCTAATCTTTCACTTATAGTAATAAGTTATTAAAACATACATAAATTCAAAGTTTTTATTTCAACATTTCAAATTTAATATTATCCTTCACTCTCATTTTTATCATTAAATTCAGACCAAAATGATTGAGTAACTAAATAATTGAAAAAAAAAAAAACCTGTGACCATTAAACTCATCTTTACCAGGTGTCCTCCATCCCATTTAAGGGTCATTTATCTCGGTCAATCAAAACTTAATTCTACAATCAAAACTTTTTAAAAATGAACTATCAACAGAATTCTTTAGGCCAAAACTTTCTTCTCACTTTGAGATTTCTAATCATACATTGGTATCTAGTTATAAAATATACGATGGTAGTTTTGTTACTCCTTAGCCCTGTAATAAAGCTGATGCTTAGACTTTACAAGTCAATAATTTAGGTAAACCTAGAAAAAATAACAGCCATTTTTTTTTTTATGTCTTTTAGGTATTAGTATAAAACATAATTTGAATTCTAGATGGAATACATTAGTCATCGTTACATTTTTGTCTCAGTCACAGAGTTTCCGGCCTATCCCTAACCCATTTTTTAAATGCTTATCTATATAATTTCACTGAAGATGATTTTGTGCTGAAAAGTTGTGAGGACATACTTGTAGGAAAGATAAAACAACTGTCTTCTTTCTGTAACCTTTTCAGTTGCTTCTAAGAAGTGAAATTGATGTAAAAATATTTTTTTTTTTAAGTTTCTATTGAATACATAGATAAAAAAATAATCATTTGTCACTAACTAGCCTCAATGAAAATTATTAGGAGGTTAATGATAGACCAGGATGGCAAGAGAGAGGAAAATATTTAATTTTCTTTCAATATGTACTATTAGGTCTCCGTAGCTGTGACATATGGAATTCTCAGAAAGTTCAAGAAAATGACGTCTGCTAGATTTATAAAGAAGACATTATTAAACTTGTTTCACGTCTATCTGATGAGAGATGAAAAAATTTAGGGAATAGATGAAGTTTAATATTTTCATGGAAATTATTGTCTTTAACAACAAATTGAGAATCCACTTTCCAGTGTTCCGGATGTTCTTGAGGATTATTCTCCTCTATTATAGAGATATAAAAATTATAATAAAGTAAAAAAAATATCTACGATACTAGTAGGAAAAATATCTACATACGCATAGTTCAGATATTATTTGGATAAAATTATTTAAAAGTGTTTGTCAAATATTTGTCAAAATAGTGCTAATATACCTCAGAAATAATAAATGAAAAAAAAAAAAATTAACTGTTACAACAAAAAACTATGGTGCTCCATTTCTTTTTCTGCATTTAGGTGTATATTAAGTTATAACATTTCACTACTGTGTTTTTCAGGCTCCTATCTTAGATTTTTAAAATGGTTATTCAATCAGAAACCAATATGTTGTAAAATAATTAATTTATTTTATAATGTTATCCTATTTTTTTATTTTTTAGATTCTTCCAATTCAAAAATCAGACTCTGGTCTCTTTCTGATCCATTCTTTGATTCCAGGAAGAGAGTAGACTCTTTCTGTTAGTTCTTTCCAGAAAGGATATTTCTCGGTTAAATCAATACCGATCAATGCAGGAAAAGATGAACTATGGCCTACAACGTATAGTTCAGCCCATGAGAGCTGAAAAAGAAATTTAGAAATATAATAATGATAATAATATTCTTTGTTTATTCTAGTACATGTCCCTTTAGAATAATATAACAGGAATTAAAAATGAGCTTTAGGTCCTTAGAGAAAATAAAAAGTAATAAAACATAAAAATAATGAATTGGGAAAATATTGGACGATAATTATTAACAAAAAAAAAAGGAAATAATCTTTATATAATTACAATGTTTAAAGAAATAGATAAAAAGGAAATGAATATAATAAAACCATCAACCTCATCAAAGATTAATTTTTTTTAAGGAAACTAATTTTTAATAAAATAAAATTTAAAAAAAAAATGAATTATACATAAGGAACAAGTAATTAATATTTCTATTAGATAATAATATATGGGGGGGGGAGAGGGCTTGATGATATGATTTGTAATAATGTTTTAATTATTATTGGATACAAATATTTACCTTTCCATTTGCTAAATAGCCTCCATTCTTTTTCAAAATAGTCTCAAACTTTGACATGTAAAACGGAACAGAATCATTAATTATGGTCTCCTTCAATTTTTCCTTGTCACTTGAGTTTGCAGTTTGAAAGTATCTTGAAAGCTCTGAAACGGTAAACAATTTTAAGCAATAAAACTCATTAATCTGGTAAGTTTATAGAAATAATGTAATATATAAAAAAATAAATTCTGTAAAATTTTAAAAAAGGACCATTAGAAATAATTTCCACTTTGCTCCTCTTTTTTAATTTTGACAAAATTATGAGTATATTTAATAAACATTATTAATAACCTGAGGCTAGGTCTCCATATGCTCCAACAACCATATCAATTTCCAACTTTTCCTCAGCATTATTTCCAGCTAAACCAGCCTGAGTTGCCAAGTATTTTAAAATGGCTAATGATTGATAGAGAACTTTGTCATCAATTTCTAAAATTGGAAGTTTGCCGAATGGTGTTTCTGTAATAAAAAATTATCTTTAATGTAATACTGTAAGGATAATGAGGTCTGAGAAAGAAAAAGATATAAACTTATAAATCCTTTTTTAAATTGATAACTTAATTTTATAATCATGACTTTTTTTTTCTTTTAGCAATTATAAACTAATCAGCAAAGAAAAGGAAGATAAGAAATTTTTAATGGGTAGTTGTAAAGATAACAGAAATAAGCTGTGAGTATTTTGGGAGGATTGAGCAAGGTCATTTATTTTAAGAACTATTAACTCGTTGATTGATAAAAAAAGTTGATGTATTTTATATTAATCTACAAATAAAATAATTGTATTTAATATTTATTATTAAATAATTATTTATTACAAAAGTGTATTTCTCCACTACTTTCAAAAGAAAATAGTGGAGCCAAAGTACAGGAGAATTAAAGTAACAAATAAATTCAAGTACCTGTAGAAAATTACAAAAATACAGAGAAAGAAAGCATAAAAGAGAAAATAACTAAATTGGAAAGACTAAGCTTTGCGACAAGCAATTTATATGATAAAATGAGCCTGTAAACAAACGCAAAGATAAGACACTACAACACGGTTGTCAAACCGTTGGTACTGTATGGAATGGAAACCGCTTCCTTCCCCAGCCTAAGGAAAACGTTAGGGATAGAAAGAGGAATACTAAAGAAGAATTTATGGCCCAAAGAAGCTCAGGAAGGCTATAGGTTGAGACATAATAAGGAAATATACAAAGAGGTAAATGTTCTACGGACATATGGTAAAGATGCACCCAAAGAAATTAAATAGTAAAATCTTCAATAAAATGAGAGGATACAAGAGTAATGGGGGGTACATCAAATAGATAAGGGAAGAAACTGAGAGACTGAAAATAACAGACTAAGACTGTTTTGATAGGGATGACTATGGGAGAAGGCGAAAAGAAATTAAGGTCCTTCTGGGGGAAAGAGGTGCGAGAAAGTGTGCCTCGTGGACCGAAGAAAGAAGGAAGAAACAATCAGAAAGAATGAGGAAGAGGTGGGAAGAAAGAAAGAAGGAGAGAAGTGGTATTAAAGGAAGTGAAAATAATGATATTCAGGTGGTCTTTAAAAATATATCATGTGGCCGTTCTCTGAAAAAAATATATATAATAAAAGAAATTTATTTATTATTCCTCATTTTGAAAACTATATACATAATTTATATAATTATGTATATATGTATAATTTAAATTTTTCTTCTTAATATTTTGTGTTATTTAAAAACCAAAATTTTTTAACCACTTTTCAACATAAGTTCGTCAAGAAATGTACATTATACAATAATCATTCACAAATAAATTTAAAATGTTCAACTGACCAATTATTGAAGACTATTAGTGCAGTACCAATATCATAGTTTATATTAAAACAACATATCATTGTCTAGTTTAACATTTCCAGGTCTATAAATATAATTATAAAAATATATAAAATATTAAATTATATTTGATATTATTTAAACAATAAACTCTGTTTTAAGTACTTTGACATCATAAATTTATAGTATCTGCAATTTATAGCAATAATTGAAGAATTTTAATGTAGTTATAAAACTATTGTAAGATCAGCCAATTATTTTTATTCCTTTTGTGATTTATACCAGTTAGGTTTTATTGGATTGAAACAATAAAATGAAAAATTTTATTACTTACTCTCCTTCAATTGTGGCCATTCTGCAGAAATACGATTATCTTGAAATTCTTTCCCCATATAAGATAATATAAATCTTATGGGTTCTCCTAATCCTTTTCCATTAAAATAGGTTAATTTATACTCTGCCATTTTCCTAAAATATAACAACAAATTAATTTATAAAATTTTATCTTATATTGGATAAAAAAATCAGCTAAATTAAAATCTGTTATGGTTTAGGTGTCACACGACTTTATAAAAAATTATAATAAATATAGAAGTGATTTTTCTATTTTCTTATGTAAATAAGCATCCTTTCAAATACCCAGTTTATTTATAATATATTTTTAATAACAAAAAATGAATAGATTAAAAAAAATATATTCAATTATATGCATTTATCAATAAATAAGAAAAATAAAAATGTGTTGGATAGCAAATAAATATATTTTTTATGGACAGCTAATTTTTCTATTTTCATATTAATATTTTTATTTTTTTAAATAAAAAAGTAACTTTTCAAAGACCCAATTTATTTTTTATAATAAATATTAAAAAATTATTAGTTGATGGTGTGATCAATGTGATCATTGTAGGAAGATGGTGGACAAGGAATATACAAAAATAGCAGTAAAAACTACTTATTAGTAAAGAAATAGTTAAAGTCTTTTCTACTATTGTGAGCCTTTTTTGACCGAAACCTGGCCCATTTTCCTACAATAAGTATTGATTTCATGAATAATAATCAAATTTCTCTTCACCAGCCCTATTTTAGTAGAAATTAATTTCTACTCAAATTAGGGTGGTAAGTGAAAATTGAGTGATGCACTTGCATATTTAGTTGCAATAAAACCCATTTTTATTTATTGATAAATATATATATAATCAAATATTTTTAATAAGAATATTTATTTTTTATTATAAAAAAATAATTTGATTAAAATAAACTCGGCCATAGAAAGATTGATTTTTTAATTAAGAAATATAAATTATAAATATGAAAATATAGACCATATATAATGTGGTGTGCTCACAGCAACAGTTTTTTAATTTACCTGTTTTTTTTTTTTTTTTTATGCAGCTATATATTTATATTTAGTTGCGATCAAAGCCATTTTTTATTTATTGATGAATGCATATAATTGAATAATTGTCTTAAAACTAAATATTTTTTATTGTAGTAATATGCTCCAGGTAGTGGTCAAGAAAGGCATAAAAATAGTAGATAGTTTTTTTAATCGGTGAATCAATTTTTGTGAAAATACTGATGTTATACTCCAGGCATCTATATATCTTTATAAAATATATAATTTTTGGTTTGTACAACTTTTGGTTTTTGAACTAAGCTGCTCATACACTCAAAGACCCTTTTGCATTATGCATTATGTATTATGCATGTCCAGTTAATTGGACTCAGGAGACCTTTAAATATGTATTTCTATTAAAAACTCATATTAGATATTTTTCATGATTACAATATTTCCCATCACTATATATTTCATTTATATAAATGATTGAAAGTAAAAATGAAACTTTATCTAATCTTAACTTTATCTAAACTTAATCTACCCTGAGTTTAAAATTGAATTTTTATAAACAATAATCTATAACATTTATTGGTAAAATAGATTTGTTTGTTTATGGCTACTTACAATTTGGAATATTTGTGCTGCTTCAACTTTCACTAGCTGAAAACTATAGCAACCTTGAATGTGACAAACTTGAGTGCTAAATGATGCTCATTGATGCAAGATTATATAAGCTTCCCCCCCTCCTCTCCTGGTTAAAGTGAATGAGTTAAATCATTGTTTATTTACTAATAATGCTCAATCTCCCCCACCTTCCACCCCCCTGCCATCTCAACGCTGGAGTTGCTGCATCACTCAAGATGTTCTCATCATGAGGACTACCCTTTTCAGTTTGTTTAATATATTGCAATGTATTGTGAATGTTTATTATTTTAACTTTATATATCTATATATATTTTGTTTTTCTTGAGGTATAGTAAGAAGTTATTTGATGTTCTATATGGATCAGGTGGATTATTGATTATAATTTAAAATACCTAAAACTCAGTACAGGATAATGAAATAAATTAAAGAAATATGCAGGGTTTTATTTTTATTCAAAAGCAATTAAAGGCATGATCGGATGAAAGTGTTGTCTGAGAAAAATTGAATTTAATGTTTATGTATCCCCTTTTCAGGCTTGAATCTTGAGTTTATCTGAAATTGAGCCTAAAATTTATCTTATCTTAAGATTTAGAAATCTGAAATCTATCATATCATAAGATTGAAAACTTGTGAAATCTATCATATCTTAAGATTTAGAAAAACTTGACAAAGTGTTATGTAAAACGGAATATTTAAAATATTCATCAAAGCAAGGATCTCTATTGTCCTGTTAAGACACCATCTTACAAATGAGTGGATACTCATGTCCTCACTTAAATCAAACGAACCTGAAATGTTAATAAATAAAATAATCTAAACATTAGTCTTATATGATATGAATAATAGACAAAATCCCTCCCCACAGAAAAATTCCAATTATCTTTATAAATAAATATATCTTCTAATCTGTCATTAAAAAAAATTATATTTTTGTATCTTAGAGTTAAAAGACCCTACGTCATATTGTTCTAACTTTTTAGAGGAGAACTGTTTGAAAAGATATGTCCATAATAAAAGTGTTTTTTGTGTTTTTTTTAAGTGCAATAAGATTCTAGGTTTTATTAACAGAACCAAACGTACTTCAAAGCTAGATATCCTCTACTACAATTTTATTTGTCCATGGCTTGTCCAATTTTAGAATATTGCTTAGTTGTTTGTAATCCATATCAGAAAACTAATATTGATACATTGGTTTTGGGAAAAAAAAAGATACCTTCAGTGAAACACCATATGATTCTTTACTTGAAATTGCTGGTCTTGATAAACTTTCAACCTGAAGATTAAATTGTGATCTAATTTTTCATTATAAACATTTACATAACATTGTTGATTGTCCTAATCTCCAATGTATTGACATTCATTTACCTCCTCATCAAAGTAGGCAATATTTGACTTTTGATTTAGCTTGTCTCAAACAAAATCACATTATGTTTTCTATTTTACCAAGAATATTATGATAAATTAGTAATAATATTAAGAATAATATAATAAATCATAAAAGATATTGATTTGTTTCACTTGAATAAAAATTTCAAATAAATCAAACAGCTTGCAATTATCAAAACTTCGCACTCTTGTTTCTATCAACTATTTTAAACATATATGTATATATATATAAGGAACTAAAACTTCTAATATTGTTATAATTTATTTTTATCTACTTATCGATTTTGGGTTCATATTATTGTATTAATTATTTCTAATTATATATCATATTATCTTGTGTTATATATGTATATATATATAAGGAACTAAATTTCATAATATTGTTATAATTTATTTTTATCTACTTATCGATTTTGGATTTATATTATTGTATTAATTATTTCTAATAATATATCATATTATCTTGTGTTATATATTATATTCTATCTATATACTTAAATTTCAATTTAAGTTTGTAATTTATATCATATTTATGTGTGTATTTGTATTTGTATTTATTTTAATTCATATTAATGTAAATAACTTGCACATTTTGTATATATGTAACTTGTTTTATCTAATATAAATAAATAAATAACTGACTTTTAATATTGACTCAATGACGGAGAATAATAAAAAAAATATTTAAACATGGAAAATATTTTGATGAGGTATGATTCTAAATATTGGCAATTATGACTAAGATGGGTGGTTATCTTTGTTGTAATTAACTGCCTAATAATGTTCATCAGTTTAATTAGAATTCTGAATCAAGAGCTTCTAATATATTTTTCAAAAATACCGTGATAGTGTAAGAACCAATAAAGTTCAATTTTATTTAAGAGACTAGTGATTACTAAAGCTGTCAGATATATAATGCACTAAAATTATCAGATATAATGCACTAGAATAGTAAGGTTTTCATTCATGTAACTCTAAAGATTTTACTTACTTTTGTGACAGATCCCAATTGTGTAAATCCATCATTATGTTATTTTTTTATTTTTTTTTTCAACCTAATTTTACAGACCAAGATAAAACCAATTGAAGATCTGATGATTCATGTAAAATATATTCAATAGATCTCAATATCAAATCGATATCTATATCAATAGATAGTCATGAATCTCAATATCATATTGATATCTATATCAATAGATAGTCATGAATACTTTCTTGTGTATGTAATGATATTCCTATCTTGTGTATGTAATGATATTACTATCTTGTCTATGTAATGATATTACTATCTTTTTTGACATTGTAAGAAATCCACTTATTGAGGATTATATTTTTAATGCCTAAAATATAAGTTCACTCCTCAACTTTGATACGTTCATAAAGCCAATTCAACTAAGTACCATTATAAAATCAGGGAGATACTTTGGTATTGATTAGTGGATTGTGTACTAAATAAGTTTTATTTATTATAATAATATAATCAGTACACAAAAACATATCTGTACAAAATTTATCATTATTAACATGATTAGTTAAAAAATTGCAGTTCTTGTTCATCATTGTAGGGTAGATTTAGAAATGTTTGAATTTTAGCAATTAAGTCATATAATAATTAGTGAAGTCTCATAGGAGTTGTTCATTAATACCTACTTTTTCCAAAATATACTGAAACCATTGGACCCAGTATTAACATATCTTTATTTTCTTTTAAGTAAATGAAAAAAATAAAATAAAATAAACTTTAATTTTTTATTTAATAAAAAGATGAAATTTAACTTCTTCAGTACTAACTTTGATTTCAAACATTTATTTGACTCGTTAACAGGCTTCCCCTATGTTCTGAGCAAAATTGTGAAATTTTTTATGAAAGCTGCTGTGCAGGCAATTTAAGCAAAAACTTGAGGAAAAGAAAATAAATTTAATAAATACAAAATAATAGAGCAATAAAAGGTTTTAAGTCTAACCACAATTAATGTAATTATTATTTTTTTCCACTTGAACATATTTTCTGTGGGATTCCATTGACATATTTTGGTATGAATTTTTATTCAATTACTTCAAAAGGATCAAAACTATAATAAAAACTTAATATTATTTCTGACACAAAAAGAAAAATACTTTTTAAAATTTAATAATTAATTAATTTTTTTTTCTTAATAAATATTATAAAAAGAGATGAGAATTATATATAAACACAAAAAATTGTCAGTAGCACTCATCCTTTATGATGAAATACTCCAGTATTACTATAACTGAAATTTTTTTGAGAATCATCTATATTACTATTACAAGATCAATTAATTATTTTTATGTAGTTTATGCAAGTTGGGTTTTATTGGAAAGAATGGAGTGAAAATTTTTATTACTTACTCTCCTTGAATTGTGGCCATTCTGTAGTAATACGATTATCTTGAAATTCTTTTCCCATATAAGATAATATAAACCTTATGGATTCTCCTAATCCTCTGCCGTTAAAATAGGTTAATTTATATTCCGGCATTTTCCTGAAATATAGAAAAAAAAAATAATAATTTCCAAAATTTTATATTGTAATATTGGAAAAAAAAATCAGGTAAATTAAAATTTGCTACAGTTCATGCATCAAATAACTTTCAGTTTATGAAAAATTTTAACTTATATTGCTGTAACACTTCAAACATATCCCTATCTTAAATATAGAATTTCAGTATTGTACAAGTTTTTTTTTTTTTGAGGTAGTTAGTTCACACAATCAGAGACTAATATGCATGACTAGGGTCTTTGGACTCGGGAGACCTATAAACGTGTATTAGCATTGAAAACTTGTATTTGATATTTATCATGATCACAATATAAATATTTAATACAGATAATTGAAAGGATAAAATTAAATTTTATTGAAATCTAGTCTTTATTTATCAGTTAAAAATTGAGTATTTATGAATAATAATCTAAAACATTAACAAGTAATATAGATTTAGTAGTTTTCTAATAGCTACTTACTGTTTGAAATACTAATACTGCTTGGACCTTCACAATCTTGAATGCTCAGGCTGAGTGCTAAGTGATACTCATTGTTGCAAGATTATATAAGCTTTCCCCCTACTCTCCTTATTTTAATGAATGATCCTAATCATTGTTTATTTACTTATAATGCTAAATTACCGCCCTCCAACCTCCTGCTATCTCAGTGCTAGAGATGCTGAATCACTCAAGATGTTCTCATCATGAGAATTAGCTTTTTCAGTTTGCTCATATGATTGCCATGTTTTCAATTAAATCATCAAATGAATTCTGCAGTGTTAATAAAAGAACAGAAAAAAAAAAAGTCAACGAGTTATATATGATGTTTGAATAACAGATAAAATTGACTCAAAAGAAAGTATCTACTATATTTAAAACTAAATAAATAAAGAATTTCCTAATCAGATGTAAAAAAAAAAAAAAATTATATTTATGTACCTTGGAGGGACTTCTTTGGCCGCCCAAACCAGCCTTCCCCATGCCTGACTATCTTGGGCTACTGCTTTCCAGTTTGCTGCATGTAGCTCTTTAGCATCTTTGTAGATTCAACTGCAAACTAATTAATAATATTAAAATAAAAAAATAAAGAAATGATTTAAAGGCTAGATTTTTGTATTTATATTCGAAAACTTCTCTACTATTTATTCATTTGTTATTTTTTATCCCATTTCCACTGTTGAAATAGTTTTCTGCTTATATGGAGGTAAACTTAAAAGAAAAATGAGTTTAAAAATTTTCCGAATTTTCATTCGCTTATCTATTTATATCTCATGATTGGGGGCATGAATTTTATGATTCAAACCATTTTCCAAGTGATTAGATGTAGATTCAATCAAACACGGTTGTGAATTGAATTTTAAGAAAAGTAGAAACCAACATTTTCAAGAAAACACTTTAATAACATACAAAAATAAGTACACTTTTACAAACTTAAATAAAGAATGTAAGAATAATAATTACTTTTATGAAATATTTAAATAAAGAAAAGTTACTTTGAATTTAAAGAAGAAAAAATTATATAT
>NW_027110335.1:24356-52660 GCF_000696795.3 Halyomorpha halys
AACTTAATATTATTTCTGACACAAAAAGAAAAATACTTTTTAAAATTTAATAATTAATTAATTTTTTATTCCATACTTTTATTTATTTTGATTAGTCATTAGATTATTTCTAAATTGCTTGAAGATATTTCAAATTTATTATATTATAAAATTTACAAAACTTCTTCATTTTGTGATTAATTTTAATTTTAATACTTTTAGATGTTTTTTGATACTTGTAATTTTAGTAAATGACCTTAGTGATTGCAAAAACCAAATATTTAAATAGTAATAAAAAATCTAACAATGGGAAATTATTTGAGCTGAGAACTAAATTAGGGGGAAAAATTGTGTTTTTGGAAAATACCAAGGGAATAACTATTAAAAATAATGAAGTACAATTACGTAACAAAACAATCGGTTTTGATTTACAAGAGTTATTGTTGTGCTAATGACATGAATTGGTCAATACATCATTGGCCTTCCAAGACCATTTGGGGAGTTGATTTATTTTTGAGACCCCCTGGTAAAATAAATAAAAATTCAGCCATTTGTAACTAAAAAATAATCATTTTCTAGTTTGGAAAAAAAAAAAGAAATGTTTGAACAGATTCCCACACTTTCTTAGGCAGTTACGGGATTGAAGAGCAACATTATTAAAGTACACTGTAGGGCTGTCGACAGGTTTACGACAAAGAGTAAAGGTAATTTGTTGGGATTTATTTTTATCCTCCAATTTCAGCACCATTCTTTGAGAAATTTGGAATTAAATGCAATGTGCTGTGTGAGATAGGATACAACGTTTTCGATATAGGGCCAAAAACTAAAAAAGAGAACTTTTTATGCTCCCCCTCCACCTTCCGACAGTAGAAATTGACAGGAATTTATTGGACGTTGTTTAGTTAACCAACGGTGCACATTCCTGAAATCTTTGGTACTAAGGGATTTAAAGCAACAAAAAATCTTGTTTATCTCATATAGATATTTGTATATTTTTTTCTTGAAGAGTCAAATCACCATAAATACTTTTATAACGAGAAATTTCCTAAATCAGCACTAATTGAACATTTTTAGGTAAAAAAATTGCTTTCTGCATATGAGGTAATTTGAATCAATTTACTTTATGTTTTAAAAAAATCTATATGCTAATGTCACCTTGAGAAACTGGCAGTTGTTTTTTTCTTTTTTAAACTAACCAATAAGATCATCTATACCTAAAAGTCAAACCTTTCCCTTATGAGTTAATAAGAAAATTAAAAGCTCCCAGACTGTACCATTGGATTTTGCTAGAAAAAATCCGAAGATTTCTTCCTTTTAACTAGGGCTTAAATTCAGAAAATTTAAATACTTTTAATTTTTCATTGTTTAAAAAATTAACCAATCCACATTGTTAATAATAATGATGATTTCCAGTGTTGTGATGATAATAATGAGATTTGATTTTCACTCCCCAATTTATGAAACATGTTTAAGTCCTGAATGACAAAGAAATATTTGTTTTGGATAATACAAAACTAATTTCATTTCTAATTAGGTTAGTCGGTGAAAATTGTGTTATGCCTGGACTGGACCAAATTTGTCCATTTTCATTCCTTCTTATAAGACTGGTTCCTTTGAAAATCATTCCTGCTACCTCATTTTGGAATTCCTTACCTTTATCCTTATTTCATTGCTTCATCAATTATTTTTCCAGCTTATCAGTTATCAGTATGTAGCGACACGTTACCTTCTGCTCTAGACCAGGGGTGGCCACCAAGTCGATCGCGAGGCCAATTTGGGTTGATCGTGGCTCACTCGCAATGTCTGGGATGGGATTCCGTGTACCATGAACTTTAAAGGGACTGTAGAAGACAAATTTTTTCTTATTTACAAACAAATATTACAACAACTTGTACACTGCAGGTGATAAAAAAATAAAATAAAATGCATTTTAAGTAAGTAAAAATTTATCTTGAAAAAGTGTCGGAAAATCGACTTTTTTTAGGCAACGTGTGTCCGGAATGCTACAATCAAAAGTTGGGTCTGGAAACGTATTTTCTTCATGAGCCTGTATCTTGAAAACGTAATAATTAGTGATTAGAGAAATTATTTATTTTAAATAAATATTTTTTTTTTTTTCCGATTCCTCTAAAACAGAAAAAGAAACAGGTAATTCGTGAATGCTTTACTTTGAAAAAAGGAATACATCGTGTTGGGTATTACTTTTTACTACCTTTGGTATTTTAAGGTTACCTGTAATATTGATTTATATGACAATTATAAGGCCTATTTGGATATACGGCGCTGAACTTTGGGGCTTCACTAAACCTTCGAATTCCTCTCGTATCCAATCCATACAATCCAAGATCCTTCGTAAAATCCTAAATGCTCCCTACTTTGTCACAAATAAAATTATTCACAAAGACCTTAATGTTCCATTTGTAACCGATCTAGCCCGAACCAGAAATCAATCCTTCCATTACAAACTCCTTAGACACTCAAACCCATTAGTTTCTAATCTTTCTTCTTCTTTTATTCCGGACAATCCTCTGAGGTCTGAAAAAAAGATGGCCTCGAGACCTTATATTGTAAAAATGTTTTTAGAGTGCTACCATTGGTTAGTTACATGCTTGTATCATACCATTTCCTCAAATTTACTCGATGTATTTATGTACAGTTGTAAATATCAGTAAATAAATTTTTAAAAAACCAAAAAAAAAAAACCTGTAATATTTATTTATTCCTTGAGAAATATCCATTCTAAATGGTACTATTTTTAAAATCTGGAGGTGAGGGGCCTCCTCGTGCAGATTCGCATAGAAGATAGAGAAAATAAAAACATTAATTATTAAAGATAATAGATAATGGTAAAATAATTAAGAAAAACAGTCAGAATTAGAGAAATTAAAAATAGTTTTGAAAATATATATTATTTATCCACCTATACCTCGCTGGAATGCACCTGATACTGAAACAAGTGTAAAAATATAGTATGCATTTCACACCCTTTCTTCCTCCTTAGACTACGCCTATGACAACAAGTCGATCACGACACAGTTATAAAATAATAAGTAGATGTTATATACAGAAAAGTTGGCCACCCCGGGTCTAGACTAATGATTACAACCGCCGAAAACGTTATAGTTTTCCGCCACCACGAAGAGCTTCAGTTCGTTTCACCTTGGAACACCACCTATGTTTTTTCTAGCCATTTATTGTGTTCATTTATTCAAAAAAATGTTTATAATGTCAAAAATAATTTTATAATGTTATATATAAACATGTAAACAGCATTACAAATGTAATTATGTTGATTTAATAAATTAAGTTTACCAGAAAGAATATACTGAAACACAAATAAGTAAGTTCTTACAGGCGGTGCCTCTCACCGACCTTTGTGTCGTTAGTAGAATGAGTACTAAGTACCGATAATTATGAATCAAACTAAGAGTTATATATAGACTAGATAAGCTATATCTAGTGCATGCATAACTCTTGGTTTCTTTTGTGCTTTATATATCTGTATCTATTTATTAAATATTAATATATAGGAAGTAGTGAAATGATACAATCGATAAATACTGATTAGTCCCAACATAGACCTGAGAAACCAGAATCTGTGCCTTAGAAGGAAATTATTTCCTATAATTATTGAGATTCTAAATGATATTATGGAAATCCTAGATTCTTAATACACGTTAGATTAATATTATTTGCCTACATCTTGCTTCATATCCACTCATCATCTACTGATGATCACGAGTAGAACTCGAAGGCATAAGCGCCTCGGAGGATGAACAGGAATTTAAGAGGTGGTCATTCCTGTTTATTCTCTTTGGCACTTAGAAAGAAGATAACCTTTAATAAACCTTAAATTGTCAACTTGTTAGTAGAGTGCTACCAATGGAGGTAATTTGGTAAGAATCATGCTCGACCGCTAGATGTTTACTTAATTAAGGGTACCCAGTTTATTTCTTTTCAACTAACCCATGAGATCATCCATATCCACTAGGCAAACCTTCTGCAATTTATGAAGTAATAAATAAATTAGTATCTCTTACAATTAGCAGTTTTTTCGGACTGATGACAAATTCTGACTGAATTTGTTTTTCGGGAATTCTGATGAGAGTTTGTCGCTCTCCCCCCCCCCCCCCCCCGCGAGTTCTAAAACATATCCTTATTAAACAATATCCTAATGTTGTCAGAAAAAAAAATATACGACTTGCAATATGCATTTTTTTTTTTTTTTTTACGTTTTTTGGAAATGCTGATGAGAATTCTGCCCCCCCTCCTCTCCACGCGAGTTCTAAAAATTATCCTTATTAAACAAATCTCTAATGTTTCCAGCAAAAAAGATATATGGTGTTAAAGTTGCACAAAACACGTAATTTACACGCGTACATTTGACTGGTATTATTAATGTTTTTGTAAATAATCGAGAACTCTAGAACTCTTATGGATACTAATAGAACTAAAAAAAAAAATTGAAATATTTAGAGGATGGGGACCAACTTCACAGAGGTTTCCATTTCGTGTATTTAATTGAGCTCTATGGAGTTCTGGCAATGGTCAGATTCTCCAATCAAGTTGAGTGTTTGCGGCTTTAGCGCACTTGCTCAGCCTCCACTGGCTCATTACCAGTGATGCGGTGAGAGGGATGCGCTGGGATCTCTTGAGCTCTGCTCTACCCCTCACACGTGGGGGATAGAGTGGGCTCAGGGATCCTCAGGTCGGTTCTGTAAATATTGTATATATTATTTTATCATTATGTTATTTTATTTATTTATTTTTCATACAGATAGTCTAATTATGTTCACTTGTTTATTCTTTTGTTTGTATATATTTTAAGAGTTTTTTTTTATTTTATTTTATTTCATTTTTTTTTTTTTTATTTTTGTTTTTTACTTATTTATTTCATTTTTTTTATTTTAGTATGTATGAGATCATTCATCAATATTACCTATTGCCCACAACTGTGTGACAGATTGTAATATCTATCAATAAATAAATCTATCAAAAAAAAAAAAAATTGAGCTTTTAGCCGATCCCGTGCTTTTTTAGTTTGAGTCGTGTTGAATTTTTTTTTAAGGACCCAGATAAGGTAAACGTTGGAAAGAATTTTTTTAATTTTATGTTGCAATGAAAATTCGTACTTCAGAGTCTTTTGAGCTTTATTTCTGCCAAAAATATAGCAGTTAATTATTAAATTATTTTATAGTTCATATTTATCCAATTTTATTATTATTATCAACAATGAGAGACGGTTAATTATTTAAAATAAACAAAATTTAATTTAATTTCTAGATTATATTCTTCCGGAAGGGTGCAATTAAAATAATTCAATACTTATTTTTCAAATGAATTGTGCCTGTTGTACAGTATAAGTAAAAAATTGTTATGATTATCTAACATAAAACTATTGGTATTTTATGAATGAAAACATTACATTTAAAAAAAAATTTCGATTCCTCTAAAACAGAAAACAAATCAATGAATTAATGAAAAGTGCATTACGTGAAAAATCATAATTCAAGATGAGTATGGTAGGTCGCAATTTTATATTTCAGCTTCTTTCGAAGTTTAAGATACCTATCAAATAATACTACTAATTTGATTTTTCTTTAATTATTTTATTATATGATTGCTCACGAACTGTAATAAAATAAACTGATTTATTATTTAGAAATAAGTCAATAATAGTTCACTATTCCAATGCAGAACCTAGGTGCTATATCTGAGAAGTTAGAGGTAAAGGATAAGGAAAGCGCAGTGGAAGCCATCTCACCAGACTTTTATCTCCATTCCTTCCTTTCTGATAAAAATAATGGGTCCCTTACTCCATGTTTATAGGTTTGCCATTGCTATCAAAGTGCATTGCGTCCTACATTTTCATTAAATTGTATCAGGGCTTAGTGCGAAGAGGTGTCTCAACCAAGAGATAATCAACCATATATTCTGATTTCATTTGCTCAGTTAAAAAAAAGATTAATTAATTTTTTATTAAATATTTTTGGAATTGTTATAATGTTATATTAATTAAATTGTTTTATGAAATAAATCGATATTTTTTCCACATCTTAAATTCTTAATTACAGAGGACGTTCCTGGCTACATCAGCTCAATGTCAGGCATTTCATCATTTATTTTTCCATTTTAACAACAAGGAGCCATTTCGATATTCCAAAATAATGCTGTTAAATAAGATTGAGTTGTGGATAGAAAAAAATGTGTAGTAAGAGATGATGAAAACTTTAAAAATGATCACTGACGAACGTTCCTTATTATAAAGAATTAAGGTAATAAAAAAAGGTTTGAATTTTTCCTTGGAGTAATATAATCGATATAAGATTAATTAAGGTTTTGAGGATTTATAATATTCTTTAAAATAAAATAAAGTTCATTGATAAAAACCCTTGAACGGCTAAATGCATACTCGGTTTTGAATAATAAACCAGAATTGTTTATCCTATTACAATTTTTTTCTTGAAATCTTTTTCCTGTTAAATACAATGCGTATTCTATTGGCTATTGTATTCTATTATTTAAGAAATTCAAAGTGGGGTTAGTGTACTTCTGTTGTTTACTAGGTTTATGTTTACAGATAATAATAAACCATTATTAATCCTCTCTTGCTTGGTAATATTTACTAACATTCCGATTGATTAGACATTGTTTAATATTCCCATGGAAAAACGCGATTTTAGAGTAATTTATTTATTATGAGTTGTATTGTACAATATTCTCTTATAAGTAAAACGTTAAACATATCCCAATCGAAAACTACTACTCCTACGAAGACAAACGTACACAAACTGCTTTATTGTACATTAAACAAGCGATAATTTGAGACATCTGTACATCGAATGGTTCCTGAGATATAGATATCTCAAAATAAATTCACTAACTACTGATTTTTCAGTGCATTTTTTATGAAATGTTGCTTTTTAAAAGGCTAAATCTCGGGAACTATTGAACGTAAATAGTTCTATTATGGCACATATTTGAGAACATCTATTCTACTTTAAATGATCCTGAGGTTTTTTTCAATATTTCATAAAAAATTAACTTGAAAATCAATGTTTTAAAAAACTTAATTTTGGGAAAACTAAATATAAAGAATCATTAGTCGTATAGATGTCTATCGGCACTCATATAGAGCTAGTTTAATGTACTAAAAAGTAGTTCTTCTTAGGACCAGTAGTTTTCATCATATTTACCACAATAAATGCTCAAAATATTGAGTTTTAGTTGTTCAGACAAAATTTTGGATTTATGAAAAAGTATATAACAGGCATCATAAGAAGTACAGACGTCTGCCAGCACTGAAATTAAAGTTAGTTGAATGTACTATAAAGTAGTCATAAAGTTTATGACACTTATCTTTGTAGTGGTAGTTGTTTGTGTGATATTCGCATATAAATTTTGCACATGAAAATACGTCTGAACAACTATAAATCAATTAATTTTAGTAAATATCATGAAAACTACTACTCCTACGAAAATAAACGCACAAAACTACTTTATTGTCCATTAAACTAGCTTTAATTTGAGCTCTAATAGACGTACAGATGTCTATGTCGAATACTTTTTGAGATATAGATTTCTCAAAATAAATTCACTTAATACTGATCTTTCAGTACATTTTTTTATGAAATATCTCGGGAACTCTTGAATGTAAATAGCTCTATTACAGCTCATATTCTAGAAAATCTACTCTACTTTAAATGATCTCTGAGGTTTTCTAGAGTTGTTCCTAGTTTATGGAGTACGTATGAAAAAATTTATTTATTTTTATTTTTGTACAGCTGCTTTTTTATTCCCACTACCTATACTTGGCAGACTCATCAATTTAGACTATTAATTATATATAGGCCTCATTAAGGTAATAAAAAATTAAGGTGAATTTTTTCCACCCGGGCTCTTGTACTAATTTCCAGTCTTACATGACATAATTTTTTTAATGCGAATAAAACAGATATGGCTTAAAGCGTTTAGATAATTTTTAAGATAAAGTTGTATTAGTGGATCCACGAAAGTCCGAACTTTATATTTAATTTATAATTTATCTTGGCTTGATACATGAAAAATGAGGAGTTTGCAACGATTTGATGAGGATCAAATGTGCTTGAAGCAGAATCTTTTATATGATAAAGTAGTTAATTTTTTATTTCCTGAGTTCTATGTGTAGCTCACTTTCAGATAAAGTACCTCAAATCATCAAATTAAAAGCTCGTCTTTGAGTTTAAAAACAGTTTTTTTTTAACAACCATTATCATGAGAATTAGATCAACCATGTCGGTATCTAACGTAGAGAACACATATTTACTGAATCTTAAGAAGCTGGTATTTATTGACTAAAACAAAATGACAATGGAATGTAATATTTGCCTTGAAATATTTTTACAGTTTATTGAGGTTACGTCTCATCATGAAATTCCTCCATTGGACAGCGATTCAGTTAGAAAACCCCAATTAAGTTACGTTCAATTTTAGAATAACAACCTCTAATTCAGATCAATTGATGTCACTTTATCACAATAGCCCGAGCTAGATAGTGTTTAATATTATTTTCTCGATCTAATTCTATGAATTAGCTACCGAGATTTTGAATCAATTATTAACAGAGTAATAAGAGATTTTTATTCAAGTAGAATTCATCGATTCACTCATTAATTAATTCAAAGAGATGATTTCTACTGAGAGATATCAGGAAACAAAATAGTAATATTTTATTTAATTGAAAATCATAGAGAAAATTTATTTCATTGTATTTTATAAAATCTAAGTTAGAATATATATTTATTTATGAAAGACAAAGTCTTGTACAGATTTCAGTACAATAATGATACAGTTTTATAATAAAACCTGTGTCTAGTGCTCCATTACATAAACTACAAACAAAAGATAAAACAGACTGGATAATAAAAATTTATTTATGAAATAAAAACATAAAGTTATATAATGCAAAGAAACAACGAAATATGAATAATTTAATTTAATAATAATAATTTAAAAATTAAAGTACGGAAGGAAAATATATGTAAATAATGTAATGTGTAAGTAAAAAAAAAAATAAAGAAACAAAATATAAAATTAAGTAAGACAATTAGTTTTTCGTACCCTCCGTTTGAAGTAGATATGAATGATAAACAAATATATCTGTTGCTATGCCTCCTTCTAAGAAGTAATTAGAAAATATGACAATAATAATATGTATAGTGAACAAAACTAATAATGTGGGTAAGGAAGAATAAGAAAAGAGTAGAGAAAGAGAAGGGGGTAATGG
Source organism: Halyomorpha halys (assembly GCF_000696795.3). Lineage (NCBI taxonomy): Eukaryota > Metazoa > Arthropoda > Insecta > Hemiptera > Pentatomidae > Halyomorpha > Halyomorpha halys. The sequence continues at coordinate 33,601 of NW_027110335.1, forward strand.
AAAGATAAGAAACATAAGACATGGCTGGCTTGCAAGACGACGGACATCCAAGTAAAGTATGCGGCGCGGGTGGCAAGATTCTGAGTAAAAAGTACGTTAAAAGAGATTACGAAACTACCGGAAGATGAAAAATACGTAACAAGTTACAAAAAAAGGTAAAAATATTTTAAAGGAAAAGTATAAAAGGGTGGCGAAAAATGATTTAAAAATTATTAAAGAACATGGGAGAAAAAAATTAAACATTGTTACTGAGTAAAAAAACTTATTGTATCATCGTTATTTTTAAAACTATTACATTTTTTTTTCTTCTCTAAAGGTCCATTGGAAAGGAAATCTGGAATCGGGTCTAATATTTTTGGACGTAGAAGCACCTACAATTTTTTTTCTGTGGCCCATTATTGTGTATCTGAAAATTTATTTTAAAGCTTTATCCGACTTTCTTTAAACTTTACTATACTCTTAAAAAAATGTAGAAACTCTTGAAGCCTTCGAACAATTTTAACTAAAAAAACATAAGAAACAAAACTGTTATTCAAAAAAAAAATTAATACCTTCAAGTCAATATATATATAAACATCAAGTAAATTTGCTGTAAGTGATATCATGACATGATACAAACATGTGGAGAATCTACCCATTGATAGCACTCCAAGAACATTTCTAGAGGAGAAACGAGTTGGTTTGGGTGGTTGGGAAGTTTATCATGGAAGGATTGTTCCAAATCGGCACCAAATGGGACCTTAAGGTTCTGATGGATGATTTGATTTGTTACAAAGTAAGAAGCATTAAGGATTTTACGAAGGATTTTTGACTGTAAGGATTGGATTCGGGAGGAATTGGATAGTTTAGTGGAGCCCCGTAGCTCAACTTCGAATGTTCAGATAGGCCTTATGTAGATCAGTCTTTTGTAATGGATTGGAAGTTTAAGTCAATAATTTAAAACAAAAATATGGTATTTATGTTAAAAGAAGCCAAAAAATGAAATCAAACTTGTAACAAACTGTGGTATGGCATTGATCCTTTACATGTTAACCATGGAAAGAGCTCAGTTTCCAGTGTAGCCCGTCGTACATAGTTGCTGAGTCTCTCCAATTAGAGCCTTTTAATAAACTGAATAAATTGTTCTGGAGAGCAGGTCCGCTGCCCAAAATATTTTATTCCAATTTCATTATACTTGTGACAGATTCCCAAGAAGTGGATCTTAGTTATCTTCGAAGTTGCATACCGGGCAGTTATCGAAACTATAATGCATCCATGCCTTTACACTTAAGTTTTTCAAGACCGGAAAATCAACATATCATATAAATATGGCGTTTCTGTTCACAGGGGCAGTAAAAAAAGAATAAACAATTTGAGCCTCAGTGGTTTTAATTATACTATTATTTTTTACCACACTGTATTATTACTAAAGAGTAAAATATATTTTAGTCCCCTTAATTAGAACCAAACCTGCCCAAGTAAAAACAAAACTTGTTTAATGCCGGGTAAGGGAATGGAGGGTTGTATAAAACAAACAAACTGTTCCACTGAATTTCATGTAAGCCTACGGTACAAAATTAATTAATTTCAATAAATTAATGCCATAACAAACGAGGAAAGTTTTTTGTTACATACTTTCAGCTAAATCAATTTAAATTTTATTTGAAAACTAGTTTATTGTAATATTATATATTAAATAGATTATGTGAAATTAAATTATTTTAAAACAGCTGAAAATCAATAAGAAAGCAGTTTAAGAATAACAATAAAAAAATAATCATTTTTATTCAACAGATGCTTCTTCGTTTCAGTCAATAATGTTTTTTTTTTCTTTTTTTTATTTACATTCCCAACTGTCAAATACAAAATTGACAATTAACAGATTGCCTGACTGTTACACTAATTTAACAAATAGTTCTTTCTCATGTTAGTAGGTCCTTCAGCTATGTTCCTTTTAGTTCCTCCTTGTTTTCTCAGGCTAGAGAATCGAACTTTTTGATACGTCAAAACCTTTGTAATAACAATGTTTGTCCGGTAAGTGTGTTTGAACACCAAAACTGGAACACTTTTATGTGTTTAGGTGTCTTAATAATATTTCATGAAAACGATTATTGTAAGTTCATATTTATTCGGTGACAGTTGGAATTTTTAAGTCAATGTAAAGTATTGTTATTTACTTATAAAGTGAATAATTTTACAGAATAGAATTAATAAAATAAAGTGATGAGAGAAGTGGAAAATATAATGTATACATTGGTAATGGAATAAGTAGGTAAAATAACATAATTAAGGAAGTAATATAATAATGAAGTTATATAATGCAAAGAAATATGAATATATTAGTTATTAATAATTTAAAAATTAAAATATGGAAATAGAAATAAAAATAATAAATGTACGAATTAATTTGTCTAAATTACGTGAATTATAAATAAATGCATGATAATGAATATTTTGTCTTAAAACATGGTAACTGATAAAATGAAACTTTTTGATACGTCAAAACCTTTGTAATAACAATGTTTTTAAGATTTATTAAATTAGCTTTAAAATAGATGGTGGAGCAAAAACCTCATTTCATAAAAAAGAAAAAAATAAATAAAAATTGTTCTACACAAAATGAATTATTTATTTTATCAAATAATGCAGTGTAAAACAATTTTCAACTATGATATATAGATGACATGATTTCAATAGCGAAATTGAAAATATGACAAGAAGAAAAATATAGAATAGATTATATTCACCTTTGGAAGTTTTTTAACCTCAACAACTTATAAAAATTAATACAATCAAACTTGCTCAAAAGAAAACATCATGAAGGACTTGGACAGATGCAAAAATCTTGTTTCTCGGGATTGCGAGCTTCGTTCGAGAATTTATGGATATTAAAGCTTGAGTTATCCTAGCCTTGGCCTAGACCTTGGTAGGTCATATTCAGATCCGGCGGATGAAGAAAATCACTTAGATAATGATAATAAAGCTTAGCGTTGAAAAAGAACGTTTCTAGAACTATTTTAAAACTAACAAGACATCGAGGGACATCTCTACTGTCGTGGCATTGGACAGTGGCTACAGTGCGCTAAGTTTTAAAAAGCTATATCTCGAATATTATTGAACGTAAAAACCTCTATTAGGGGTCATATTTTATCAAATTTACTCTAAATTATGTCCTCCTAGGTTTTCTAGTGTTGTTGGTAGTTTTAAAGATATACATAAAATGTAGATATAAGAAATAAGAATTTAGTAGTAAACCAAAATGAATTGTATAATGGCATAGTCCAAAATAATGTAATAATTATTTTATAATTAAAAAAAAAATCGAAGAAAAAAATTATACACATTTTGGTAATTGAAATAAAATAATAATAAGTTAATTTGAAACCGTTATTTTGTTATAGTTTTGGTATCTTCATATGCAGTGGGATTCTAATTTTCTTCCAACAAGGTTACTGACAAGTTGTTCAGTACATGTCAATGCAATCAAAATAGTAATTAAAAGTGTTGCTAATAATAGTAATAAATCGTTGAACTAATTTATCTAGAAATTAGTATAGTCGCGGTTATAACCTGTGTTGTAAAGGATATAGTACAAGAGACGGGAAGAAAAAAAAGGCAGTCATATTTTATCAAATTTACTCTACTTTAAATTATGTTTTCTTAGATTTTCTAGTGCTGTTGGTAGTTTTAAAGATATATAGCTCCGAATAATAAATTAATTTTTTTTAACGTTTTGAAACAGCAGCCATTTTTTAATCTCCCTACCTATACTTGGCATCCACATCAATTTTGAATAGTAATTTTACATAGTTTTCATTAAAGATATCAGAAATTGGGGTGAAAGAACTGCCTTTTTTCTCCTCTTGGGCTCTTGTACTATATAGAACTCCATAAGGGCTCAAATTAAAGCGAGTTGAATTCATTATTATTGAGTTTATCTTGATATTTCAGCTTGTTTAACTATCTTGTAAGATTTATGTTTTCAATACCTACCTCGATATGTTACTAATTTCGTATTCGAATGTTACCGTTAATTTTGCAGTTTATTTCGATGGATTAATAATTTGGCAATATTAAACTATGGGCCCAAAGGATCCTAAGTTTAAGGGGACATTCCTTCGAGACTCTAAACGAACAAAGGATTTGGAAGAACAAAAGATATGTAAAATCATTGTACCATTGTTGTGATGTTACAAAAACTCTGGATTGTAATTAATTCTACGAAGTAATCGTAGTGTAATTGAATCGTTAATTAAATAAGAACTAAGTCCAATTCCCAAAATGCTTTGTTCTAACAAGTACAATATTACAGCCAGTGTTATGGAAAAAATAACTCCTACATTTGACAATAGTTAGTAATTTCTATTACTTTTGTTAAACTGATAATAATTATTTCGGACTATTGTTACAAATACAGTTTTGTACAACCTTATCGAGTAAGGAATCAATACAATTGTAAAAATGCTGCATTTTTTTTGTAATTACGTGAGTTACGACTGATACGTCAATAATTTTTTCTTAAATCACACTGAGCTTACGGCTCATAGGCTGAATCTTTACCACAAGAACCACAGAAAAATCTTTAATCAATAAAAAAAAAAAAAAAAAAAAAAACAATAAAGGAAAAGTATTCATATTTATAAAATATACTAAGATAAAGAGATATAGGGGTTAGAAAATTTTTGTTATATTAGTATAAGAACCCAAGAGAAATAAACTTATTTGTTTTATTTTGACCGCACCCCCAACCATTCTCTCTTATAAGTCATCCTTGGTCAACTATCTCTCATAATTATTTGTTATTTTTATTTATTTTTTTTTATCTTCTAAAATTCTTCTCCCATACAAAGCCTTTTAATGTAACATCAAGAAATATTTTACTCACGATAAAAAAGTTTGGAAAAAATTAAAACATTAAAAATTCGAACTCGTCATAATTTAACAAAGAAAATAATTTCAAAAAATGTACTACAGAATATTTTTTTAATTAATTTATATTATGTTCCTTTTCTAAGTTTTTTTTTAGTCCTTAGACCAAAAACGTTCCTAACATCCATCATCTTCTTCATTTGTTATTCGAGCTGCATTAGAAATTTCCTACTCGTCAACCTTCCTTTAAGCAACGCAAATTAATTCTCCTGTTCCACAAACGTGTGGAACGTATCGATGTGAACAATGTATAAATCTATGTCAATAGCAATTACTGCTAAAATTAATTAAACATAAAACGAAGACGCTCCAGATTCGATCGAAACAAATCAAATAGTAATTAATAAATAATATATTTATTAGGAGCAAACGATTGACCTCACCTCTAATGGCTAAAGATTGGCAGTGAAGAAACTCAACTAGCTGGGTTACCAAGTCCTTCCACACCAATCTCATTCGCCAGACTTATGTCCACCAGATTTACATCAGTTCAGAAATTCATTCAATTTACTTTTCAATATTATGCTATCTACATGTTTGCCACTTTCCGCAAATCCAAGACTTGTGCAAGTGCTTAGTAAACAAAGGAATCAACAAACATCGGCATCCACACACTTGTATGTTCTTTTGAATTTGGTCTGCTATCACATTCGATCTGCATTATATAAAATGGCACAATAAAGATGCAGTAGGTTGTATGATAGGTGGTATATGATGAATATTTATAGAAATGATACTACATAACCTAAAAAATCAACCTTTGTTCTTGAATTTTTATCAGAAACTTGTTAATTTAATTACCTTATCATATAATGTCTTTATAAATATATATTAGTGCTATTTTAAACAAAAAAATAAAGCGTTTAAGTTAAGTAACAAGATTTAAAAATGAGTATTTACACCAAACCGGTACGACTTTAAAATATACAATCTCAAACTAAATTTAATTATAAAATGCGGAATTTGTAGAAAATCTTCAATTCATTATAACTCGACGATCATAAACATTTATCTTTTTGGTGGTTCTAAAACAATGCTAACAGAACACAAACTTGGCATCAAACTAACTCAAACCTACGCAAGGTTAACAATGCTATATTCTATCCTAAGTAGAAAACCCAAATTAAAATCAGAAACAGCAATTCTTATTTTTAAAAACAATTCTCAGGGCACTGGTGATGTAGGGCTGTGAAGTCGGGGAGCGGCATCATGTACGAAAAGGGAAACATTACATTATATTCAAAATAATATCCTAAGAATTGCAATGGATGCTCTTTGGTTTGTAAGAAACAGCCAATTGCATCGGGAATTACAAATAGAGACGATAGAGGATTACATCAAAAAAAGGTCTTTGAAGTTCCACTCCCAGTTACCTACAGTTAAAGCAGCAGTGACCTACAACTTGAGAAACCCAACCACAACCCGAAGACTGAAGTCCAGACTACTGCAGGACATCCTGTTATAAATTCTATATTCATCAATGCTGTTATTGTCACTCTAAAATTTTATTTTCTATTGTTTTATTTTTTTTCCTCTTCATCTTTTTCTTAAATTCACTTTAATTTTTTTTCCCACAAGAATTCATTTATTTATTTTGTTAAAACCATAAATATCATTGTTTTTGTTATTAACTTTACTTTTACCTTTTATTAAAAATTATTGTTTTAATCTATTTATTTTATCTTAATTTTTTGTTTTAATATAATATAATATATAGTTAGGGGTGTATTTTGTATGAGACTATACCCTCCCCCCCTCTCCTCAATAATTAATTGTTAAAAAAAACGTACCTTTTACATTAACCATGTAATCATATGTATAAAAAAAAAATCATACATTAACCATGTAATCATATGTATAAAAAAGCTGTTTTGTGATAAATTGTCCTTCAGAACGTTAGACTTATAAAGAAATATAGATTATTTTGAGGCTTAAATTAGATAAAATTTAAATATCTTATTATTTCATACTTATTACTTGTTGTATTTACTTTTTTCCACATTATATTACTATTCGGTAACTGATCATATATCACTCGAATTTTTCATACAGGCCTACAAGTATTTTAATAAAATTAAAATACTAAATACATGTCATGTAAACTTAAATCAGTTGTGAGACACAAAAAAAGAGGCAAGGTGCTAACAAGGAGGTCGGTGACAAGGAGGTAGAAACTGAAAGTTATTTGATGTTCGTTGATCTCAGCTCGTATAAGACCCCCCCCCCTCTACCCTTCAGATATCCGATAGGGCGTAACTCGCCGAAAGCTAGGATGAGATGCCTTGATCCTAGCTAGCTCCGAATTGGGACGTAAACAGGGCTCAGGGCTCTCTGATATACGGCCGCGTATTTTTCACGACTTCCAGTTAGTTCTCGTCGGTTCATTGGGTGTTTTCTTTTTTTCCTGGTCGGCTTTGTGTTTTATAGGAGGTCATCTGTTAGGTCCTGACATACTGCCTGCTAACTGTTTTACACTCAACCCACGTTATGAGTCTTGTATAGTTTAGCTGTCTCATTTCCTACTCCACAGACTTTTCTCTAACGAGGGAATGCTGTTGCTATAATTAAAAAATAATAGCGGGCTCTAATTTAACTCTACAATATGTCTACAGACCATTTTACAATAATTTGTAATGGTCAGACTTTCGATATAGTCCAACACCCCATGAGAAGTTTCATACTCTAGATGCAAAAGGAGTCTTATAACAAATTTCTATATAATTTATGATAATAATTACAAAATTAATTTCGTAATAACATCTCGTAGAGCCCCTAAGCCATATTCGACTTAAGAAAATTCAGGTGTTTTTAGTTAATTTTTTTGTGACAAAGAAAGGAGCATTGAGGATTTTGGATTTCTAAAAACATTTTTTTATTTTTTTTTTATTTTATTTATTTGTTGATATTTACAACTGTATAAAAAAATACAACCAGTAAATTTGATCATAATGACATATGATATGATACAGGATGTAGAGAAACTACCCAGTAGTAGAACTCTAAAACAGTTTACAGTATAAGGTCACGAGGCCATCTTCTTTTCAGGCGCCTTGGAGGATTGCCAGGAATGGAAGAGGAAGCAAGGTTAGAAACGAGTGGGTTTGGGTGGTTAGGGAGTTTATTATGGAAGGAATAATATCGGGTTCGGGCTAGATCGGTTACATAAGGAACATTTAGGTCTTTATGGATGGTTTTATTAGTAACAAAATAAGCATTGAGGATTTTACGAAGGATTTTGGATTGTAAAGATTGGATACGAGAGGAATTCGAAGGTTTTCTAAAAACATTAAAAAATTTTTGCAGCTACCTACAACTATCTACCTACCAACAACACAGAAAAACCTAACAAAAAAAATTTTAAAGTAGAGTCAATATGCCGAAATATGAGTCCTAATAGAACCACTTACGTTTAATAGTTACCGAGATATAGTTTCTCTGAAAATCAATGCACTGAAAAATCAATGTTTTTATAAAATTAATTTTAGGAAAACTAAATATGAGGAATGATTAGACGTATAGTTGTCTCTTAGCACTCATATAAAGCTAGTTTAATGTAGCATAAAGTAGTTTGTCTTCTTAAGAGCAGTAGTTTTCATCATATTTACCACAGTAAATGATAGATATGTCATTTCTAGTTGTTCGGACAAAATTTTTGATTTATGAAATATGCGTCCTTAATAAAACGCACAGATGTCTTCCAGTAATCAAATTAAAGCTGGATTAATGTAATATAAAAAAGTTTATAACATTTATCTTTGTAGGAGTAGTAGTTTTTATGATATTTGACAAAATAAATTCACAAAATATTAAGTTCTAGGTGTTTGGATAATATGTTTAAATTTTGTAAATCTGGCAATGGTCAGATTCTCCACTCAAGTTGAGTGTTTGCGGCTTTAGCGCACTTGCTCAGCCTCCACTGGCTCATTAGATGCGGCGAGAGGGATGCGCTGGGATCTCTTGAGCTCTGCTCTACCCCTCACACGTGGGGGATAGAGTGAGCTCAGTTATCCTCAGGTCGATTCTGTAAATATTGTATATATTATTTTATCATTATGTTATTTTATTTATTTATTTTTCATACAGATAGTCTGATTATGCTCACTTGTCTATTCTTTTGTTTGTATATATGTTAAGAGTTTTTTTATTTTATTTCATTTCATTTTTTTAATTTTTAATTTTTTTTTTTTTAACCTATTTATTTTTTATTTTTTTATTTTAGTATGTATGAGATCATTCATCAATATTACCTATTGCCCACAACTGTGTGGCAGATTGTAATATCTATCAATAAATAAATCTATCAATAGTAAAAAAAAAAATTTTTGTAAAATATATCTCTGGAACCATAAGACGTAAATATGTATACCAGCACTCAAAATGAGGGTGATTTAACTTACTATAAATTAGTTCGTGGCACTTATCTTTGTATGAGTAGTAGTTTTTATGTTATTTAATAAAATAAATTGATTTCTAGTTTGTTCGGAAAAATTTCATTCGCAAATATTTTCGCTATTTTGCTGAGAAATGTTATTTTTTAAAAAACCATAACTCGGGAACTATTGAACGTAAATAGATCTATTTTAGCAAATCGACTCTGCTTTAAATAGTGTTTGTATTTTTAACAACATGGTGCTCCGAATAAAATTTTCTTTTTTTAACGTTTTGAAACAGCCATACCATTTTATTCTTCCTACCTATACTTGGCAGACCCTCCAGTTTTGACAAGTAATAATACATAATTTTTATTAAAGTAATAAAAAATTAGGGCGAAAGAACTGATTTTTTTTTCTACCGGGCTCTTGAACTGCATCTTGAAATAGCAATCGGAGAAATTGTTCGTAGATATAATTGTCAACAAACCATTGACAACGGTAAGACAAAATCCTACAAAACGGATAGAAATATTTTAGATTCAATTACACACATACGCCAGTAAATATATTTTTATCTAATGGGGTTATATAATTTAACTTTACCATATTTCTGGCGACCATTTAATAAAAATTTATTTCTTTAATATGAATAGGTTAATTCCTTACGTACAGTTTTTGCGTTAATTCGAAAGAATTTGATTTGAAACTGACGGCTTAAATTCACTGTCCTGTATCCTAAGTGTTGATTGTGAATTAACATGTACCATAAACTAGGATGCTCACAATCCTATACATTTAACATTTAGCATGTTAAAACTTTTTACATTTAACACATCATGAATACCACTATTTCCGTAATATAATATAAATCCTATCATATTTCCTATATACTATTCGCTGGCCTATTCGATCAACTAATTTCTATAATACAGCTGTTTCAGGAACGAATCATCACGCAGATTTTATACCCAAACGACAATTCCTTAACTATAAAATATAAATAATTATCTAGCCTACTAGAAATATACAGAAAAATAGGAAGATTTTCAGTAAAGAAAATAGGAAAAAAAAAAAGAAAGAAATAGTAAGGAATCTTTAATAGAATTACTTGAATAGTTAAATTGTCGTTTATGTTAAATTTAAATATTACCAGCAAGAATATATATTGTAAATCCGAATATGTTTTGTTACTTTTTATTTTACTCAAGTTAAAATAATATCGGAGAACAAATTCATTTAAATCAAATATATAACTTTTCTCTATTATGTAAAATATGGAAATTCGAAGTATTACATAACGTTAGGTTGATGTTACATACTACATATTACACTCTTGCCAAGAATGCTGAGTTGGTCTCCTGTGAGTAATCAAGGCCAAATGTTTTTTTTATTTATTTATTTTTTTATTATTTTAACCCTAGTTTATGGTAACTAATAATAACATGTTGCCAGTTAAATTTAAGTTTTGAATTTTGTTGCTGTTCTTTATTGTTATGTATGAATCTTTTGATAGTGCCATAAATTGCGACATTTGTGATTACAAGTTCTATTTTTAGAATGACATCAACTATCCAGGTTGTAAAAATTAACAATGTAAAAGATTACTCATCCGTGAGTGCCTAATGGTACCGGTTATATAAATTGCATTCATCTGTTTCCGGTTGTCTCTTATTTTTTGAACTGCGTAAATTTCCGATGGATGACAACGACGTAGGAAGTTACAACGAGGTAGGAAGGACCAGTTTATTATGATTTGCATAACAAGTGAACGCTCATGTTGTGTCCACCTCACTCCTTGCCAATGCCCGGTACTACAAGATTAAAAATATTAAACAGCAGCTAAGGACCTGTAAATAGCTTGACTTTAAGAAAAACCATCGTGTTCTAGGAATTAGATATATTAAAAACATGTAATAATAGGTCAGTAAGTGATATTAGTAATCTAGTCTTTGACAGAGCTCCAATAACATTTCTAGAAGATAAGATATTAGTACAAGAGCCGGGAAGAAAAAAAGACAGTTATTTCACACCAATTTTTTATTACTTTAATGAAAACTATGTATAATTACTAGTCAAATTGATGAGTCTGCCAAGTAGAGGGAATACAAAATGGCGGCTGTATCAAAAAGTTAAAAATAATTAATGTTTCATTCGGAGCTCTGTATCTTTAAAACTTCCAACAACAATAGAAAATCTAAAAGGGCATCATTTAAAGTAAAATATATTTGCTAAAATATGAGCTCTAATACAGCTATTTACGTCCAATAGTTCTCGAAATATAGCTTTTTAAAAAGCAACATTTCATAAAAATGTTGTATTGAAAGATCATAAGTTAAGGAATTTATTTTGAAAAATCTATATCTCAAAAACCATTTGACGTACAGATCTATATTAGCATTCATACTAAAGCTAGTTTAATGGGCTATAAATTAGTTCATGAAATTTTTCTTCGTAGAAGTAGTAGTTTTCATGATATTTGCTAAAATAAATTGATTTATAGTTGTTCGGACAAATTCTCATTTGCCAAATTTATATTCATATGTGAATATCATAAAAACATAGTGGCCCTACGAAGATAAGTGTCATAAACTACTTTATAGTTAGTTAAATTTCCTTTATTTTGATTGTTGGCAGACATATGTGCGCTTTATAAATCAAGAGATATGTTATTTCAAAAATCTAACATCTTATACGAACAACAATAAATCAATTTATTTTAGTATATATCATGAAAACAACTTTTCCTACGAAGGTAAAACTAATAAACTACTTTATAGTTGATTAAACTAGCTTTAATTTGATTGCTAATAGACATCTGTACGTCATAGTTCCTGAGATATAGATTTCTCAAAATAAATTAACTAACTACTGATATTTCAATATATTTTAATGAAATATTGCTTTTTAAAAGGCTATATCTCGAGAACTATTGGACGCAAATAGCTGTATTAGAGCTCATATTTTAGCAAATATATTTTACTTTAAATGATGCCCTTTTAGATTTTCTATTGTTGTTGGAAGTTTTAAAGATACAGAGCTCCGAATGAAACATTAATTATTTTTAACTTTTTGATACAGCCGCCATTTTGTATTCCCTCTACTTGGCAGACTCATCAATTTGACTAGTAATTATACATAGTTTTCATATACGATATAGAGCTCTGAATGAAAAATTAATGTTTTTTTAAGGTTTTAAAACAGTCGCCATTTCGTATTCCCTCTACCTATATTTGGTAGACTCATCAGTTATAACTAGTAATTATACATAGTTTTCATTAAAGTAATCATAAATTGGGCTGAGATAACTGCCTTTTTTTCTTCCCAGCTCTTGTACTAATAAGTGATGTTGGTAATCTAACTCTTTGATAGGGCTCCAATAACATTTCTAGAGGAGAAGATCTCAAAGCCATCTTCTTTTCAGAAGCCTAGGAGGATTATCAGGTAATGAAGGAGAAACTAGTGGGTTTTGGGGGTTAGGAAGTTTTAGTATATGATTCGCCAAATTGGTATCATACATTTAATAATAAATTCTATTCATCACTATTTTTGTACTTTACTATCATTAACTTATTAGAACCCTATTCTATAACCTGTTATTTTCAATAATTTTCCGAAACACAGTTTTTTTTAAAAATAATATTTTTCTTTCCAAACATTATTCATTATTTTATGAATTTATTTTGGCAAATATCATGAAAACTACTATTTACTATTTTTTAAAATACTATTTGTTCCATGAAGGTAAGACCTATTAAAGGTTATATAATTCTATCTAAGGCGAGTTTAATCAAAATCTTTAGAGTCGTTTTCGAGAAACTCGATAAAATGTTAAGTCGATTTTATAAAGTGGCACTTAAGGTCATTCGATTTTAGCGCAATGCCAAGCATATACCTGTAATATTTAATTTCAGTTCCTTATGACTTCACATTTTTTATATTTTTTTTCTAGACTGCTTTCAAACAGAAAACATTTTTCGAAAATACGTTTTTTTGGACTCAAGTGACCACAAAATGTCACAAAATGTGAATACCCGTCGAAATATATATTCCCTACATAAGTAAGTGAAAATAAAAATTGGTAATTTTAAAGTTTTAACTCATCTTTTCAAAATAATTTTAAACCAAATTTCATTGAAAAAATTAGTCTAAAACTAACAAAGTTAACTCGTTATTATTATTAGTTATTACAATTTAACTTTACCGTAAAAAAAAAAATAAATAAATAAAATAATAATAAAACGCTGGTAGGTACTGATTTTTTTAACTTACAGAAATTATTTACTTTTTATAAAAGTATTATTTAAATCCACAGTAGGCAGAGATGGGAAAAATTAGCTATAGTTAAACTAATTGCTAAAATTGCAATGAAAACGACTCTTTTTCTGTGAATGAATCATTAATATATAAATATCGCATTCGTGACAATTTTAGCTAATTTTGCCCAACTCAGGCAGTGGGCAACGAACGAATAAATAAAAAAACTTGTTAGAATTGTAGAACAATGAGTTCAACAAAAAAAGTATATATAAAATACTAAAAATACTAATAATGGCCCAAAGAGACGAAATTAGTATTGACATGGACCTTAGCCAATTTAAAGAAGTTAATGAAACTTTTGAAGATTTATTTATCTAATCTAAAACCCGACAGTCTCAAGGATTTACAATAAACGTCCAGCTATCTTATGCACAAATGAGAAACATTTCTTAAACTAAATTATTTGTTAATATTATTTATAATATCTATTAACAGATTAGTATATGTATAAGCAGTATATTATTGTCTAGAACTATACAGTAATAGACGTCGTAAAGTAGTGCCAATACACAAAATCAAATTACAGAAACAAAGATTAAATCTCTGAAACCTCTTCTTAACCACTTTAAACATCTTCTATACCATACGTACATACTATAAATGTAAGCCACTATAAACACCGGCACACACACACATTAAATTAGCATATATATGTGTACATCCGCCTCTGAGACGCTAAAATTACACCTTTCAAGATGATCGCTTGACTTCGCAAAGTTAGAAACTGTTTCTCAGAGGAACTATTTTTAGTGCTTGCACTAACGCTGATTCATGAGTTCCTGAGTGACTTCGCATAATAGAATTCCTCTGTTTTTATGTCACCTTTAAATAAAAAAGTCTATCGTTGTAATTAGTTACCATATTATTATAATTCATTACATTAATATAATCCTATTAATATTATTATCTAATTATAAACCACTTAAAAAATGGGGTGTATGGTTAGGTCCCACATTTTAGAGAAATAGCTTTTGGACGACAGCATTGCTTTTAAAAACTACGTAGCTTAATATTTGAATGAATATTTGTATTCAAATTTGTATTCAGAGCAAATCGACCCATCGTTCTGATTTGATAAAATTTTCAGAGATTCTACATTTTATCCCATGTCGGCTATTAAGCATTTTTATCATATTTCGTCCACCAATTTAGATTACGCATAACAATAAGAGTGATCCATAGAACACTATGTATAAGGTAAAACGTTTCACTCTCTCATTTTTTTTTTACTTTTAATTTATTAATTGACGTTTACAACTGTATTAAAATATATATAACAAGTAAATTTGATGTTATTTATACAATGACATGATACAGACATGTAGAGAATCTACCCATTAGTAGAACTCCAATAACATTTCTTGAGAAGAAGATCTCGAGGCCATCTTCTTTTCTAATTAATTATATTCATTATCTTAGCGTTAGAAATATCCTCTGTATTAGTAAATAGATCCAATGTCCAATTTACATCAAAGCCAGTTCTAGATTAAAAAAAAACAACACGAAAAATCTTTTAACTCTAAACAATAGTTCATAATTTGCACCTACGAATCATTATAAGTTAATGAACCCAATTGTCATTGTATAACAACATTGCATTATATTAGGTAAGTAAAGTAAACTAACGTTACCTAATACTGTCAATATATATTTTTGTAATAACATATAATAATACAGAATAACATAATTACATAATACACAAGTAAATGTGGTGTTAGTTATGTTCCAATGATACATTTTTGTGGAGAAGCTACTTATTGGTAGAACTTCAATAACATTTATAGAGGAGAACCGAGACCGTCTTCTTTTCAGACATTTAGAAGGATTGTTAGGTAATGAACGAAAAGCCAGGTTAGAAACAAGTGAGTTGGGTGTTTAGGAAGTTTATCATGGATGGATTGATGGTTCTGGATTGGTTCTGGCCAAATCGGCAACATTTAGAACACTAAAGTCATGAGGGATGTCTCTCATTTATTTTTTTTATATCGTTTTATTATTAAACTAGGTCAAATATTTTTAATTGTGATACTAGAATTAAAATTATTTATTTTTTATTATTTTAATACAAAAAAATTGGCCTTCTTAACCTACACGACACCAACTCAGCATTCTTGGCAAGAGTGTAATATGTAACACCTACTTAACGTTATGTAATACTTTTCCCCTGTCACTAAATAGAGTAAGCTATTTACAAGATTAATAAGTCGCTGAGTCCTTTATATTTAAATGAATTTATTTATTCTGTATTATTTTAAGTGGGGTAATATGAAAAGTTATAACAGTAACAAAACAACATGGATTTCTCAATATATATTCTTACAGGAAATATTGAAATTTAAGGTTAGATTGATGGACAATTTTAAGTTTATTAAAGCTCCCTTACTATTTGTATCTTGTTTCCCTAACTTTCTTTTCCGAAACTATTTTTTTTTTCTGAAAATTTTCCTTTTTCTGTATATTTCTAGTATGGAAGATAATTATTAGTATTTCATGGTTGATCATTTCTTAATGAGTTTCTCTGTTAATGAGAAAACTATCTGTATACAAGACATTGATGAAAATAATAGACAAAATATGATAAGATTTATATTAGATAACGGAAATATTAGGGGTATTTATGTTGTGTTAAGTGTAAAAAGTTTTAACATGCTAAATATTATAAGTATAGGATTGTGAGCAACCTAATTTAAAGTCCATGTTATATGTTAAATGCACAGGAGCTCCTAGCGGATTTTTTAGGCAACTTTGTAAGTTTGTAATATTTATGAAATAATAAAATCTTCAACAGCTTCGCCACATCATCTCTCCTTTACCTGGTTTGTGTCTTGTTCTTTCTTTTTTATTTTGCTTAGTTTATTTCCCATTACTTTATTATTATTTTTATCCAACACTTTATTAGAGTTCTAAAAGGATCCAAAACAAAAACAACACGAACTACGAGTAACCTATCTATTAAAACGACAACAGACAAAATGGTGTTGAGCTTAACTGGTATTTTGCGTGATGTCATTCTCCATTTAACAGGCTCTTAACGATGTTATATCGTTTTACCATGATAAAACAGGGAAATATCTCTCCAATTAACAAACTTAAACAAGTTAATCCCTAATATTTGTGAATATCTTCTCTTAAATCTAATATAAATTATTAGTATGAACTCTATTCAGTTTTCTCAAATTTCCATTCTTTATCTACATCCCATAAAAAAACTAATGGATTATGGCGTTTTACTTGTTTACAAATTTACTTAGAATTCTGCAGCTGTCAAGCAGACCTGTTGTGTTATAAATGTTATATCATTTTAATATGCTAAAAGAAGGGAATATTTCTAGATTTAACAATTTTATTTTCTTTAACATACTTTAACATTTGTAATCTTAACACTTTCTTGAGACTGGTTAATATTATTTAAATAAATAAAAATGTCTCATTTTTATTTCTTTATAAGTCCAAAGTTTCAGCCAATTCGGCCATCCTCCTAATACAATTTTAGAACCACATAAATTTTAAAAAAACTTTATAAACAGTCCACAAATTATCCTAATTATTCAATTGTTCACATTAAAGAAAACCTATTTATCACACTCAATAGTAAAATTTATCGTAATAATGATTGTTTATTAACATTAAATTAATTCTGCCCTGGTCATTTATATCAGTATACAAATTACCCTAATTATTCAATTCTTCACATTAATTTAATGTTAACAAACAATCATTGTTGTGATAAATTTTACTATTAACTGTGATAAATAATTTTAATTTAATATGAAAAATTGAATAATTTGAGTGATTTGTATACTGATATAAATGACCTGGGCAAAATAGCCTGTATGAAGTAGTTTTTTTTAATGATTTGGTTCTAAAATTGTATTAAGGTTGTTCTAGAGGATGGCTGAATTGGCCGAAACGTCGGACTTATAAAGGAATAAAAATGTTTTGACACTAATTGTATTGTAAAAATGGAAAAAATTGTATTCATTTAAACAATTCGACATGTTAAACCAAACCAAAGATAACTAAATAAATTATTTATCTTTGAATACCTCTATTATTGTTTTAAAATTCAGAAAGAGGTTTACTCCAGAGTTTTCTAATAACCTACTTCTTGCACTCAAAATAAATAGGTAAACCACGTAACCTACTTGTCGCACTCAAAATAAATAGGTAAACCACGTAACCTACTTGTCGCACTCAAAATAAATAGGTAAACCACGTAACCTACTTGTCGCACTCAAAATAAATTGGTAAACCACATGAATTATATTTAGTATTTTAAACATTTTGGTTCCATGAAAATGTTTATAATAAAGAAAATATCCAAGGGACCTAACCGACGTATTTTCAGCACTGGGAATCTTCTTGGCTCTTCGCCAACCTCTAACACAGGGAAGTTGATTGTTTCAGAAGACTTCCATTTAAAAATATTAAGGTCTGCCACCAAACTTCGGGAATCGGGGAAGACAAGGGGTAGAAGAAAAAGAACTGAACTAACTGTCTCACATCACCTTTTATCTTAAATATCTAACATGGTTTGATTTAAACTATATAATTTTATGACATTTCTGAATAACTCAATAAATAATCTTAGTAATGTTTTGATCAAACAATTTGTATTTTAATGATGGCACTGTTATGATATAGTACTGCATTTGACTTAATTCATCTTTCACAACATTAATTTTAAATTAAATACATTTTTAATCCATAAAAATGTTAACAACATTAAATATTGTCTAAAAGAGTGGATTACTTCAAAAATTCATTTTAAATAATCTATTCTTCGATAAAATTTATAATTTAAACACTACATGGTTGCCAAAAAATGACGAATTTGGGCAGCACCAGCGTGTAAAGGTTTATTTGAAATGGCTTGTACAGGTTTGCCTGAGTTTGTGTCCGACCAGGTGATTGTAGGTTTTTGGGCACAAATCTAAAGGCGCTTGTGCTGCGTCTACACGTTTGTGTTCAGTTAGCTTTGTTTTAAAACTTCCAATAGATGAATTTATGTGATCTCCGTGTTTTAAACAATTAAATAATTTCCCCAATCATTGGATTCAATAATTAACTCTAGTTTAACATTTTAACTTGTACGCTAGAGTTAGTTCGAGCCGCGTTGTATTTTATGCTGCTATATGTTTTCACACTCGAATATAATCGAGAATTGAAAATAACAATGCGATAATAATTAAAATTAAAAACTAAGTCTGTATCGCTACAAGCCATGAAGGAAGGGTCGGGGGTGCAGTACTTTATAAAGAATTACAAAGATTGTGTAAGGGGTGATTTGATCAGAATCCCGCTCGACAGCCAGATTTTTACCACATGGTCAATTCACGGTTACAGTTTAACAGAAATTAATTATGTGGCCAGTGTCACCGCGCTCCCTAACAATTTGATAATAATAAATAATAATGATTATGAGAGATAGTTGACCGTGGATAATAAATGAGGAGAAGATG
>NW_027110335.1:54376-55341 GCF_000696795.3 Halyomorpha halys
GCACATTAAAATAAGTTAATCATACTTATTTGTGTTTCATTGACCGCACCCCCAACCATCTTCTCCTCATAAATAACAATGATTTATTCTCTGAAATAATCCTCTATATAATAGCTTTGACCTATGTTTACATAGGGAGCTAGGTATTATGACCGATATCCAAAATTTAAATTAAAATTTTTATTGCTTTTGAATTTTTTTGCCAAGACAATCAATTGTGTGTTTTTACATTAAAAAGATGTTTTTTGTTTTTTTTAACTGCGCTAAGGGGTTATAACTAAATATTTTTAAATTCTATCAATTTGGTGTAAACGCATTGTTTCAAATCTTGTTAAACAACTTTAGCAGTATATTTTTGATTTAACATAACCTAAATCTATAATTATGAAGACGTTATATGTCTAGGTAAATAAATTTAGAAATTCCTGATAAAAAATCTTGGACGAAGGTTGAATTTATAGGTTATGTTGTACTATTTATATGAATTTTTATCATATACAACCTACAATGCTGATAATTTAGGTTTTATTTCATTTAGCCTATCTTTACCTTGTTCCCTTTCATAGTACAAATAGATAATATCTAATGTTATAGCCCAGAAATTCAGAAGAGCAAAACAGATGTGAGCAAACAGGAAACCGACATTAGTAGCTTCCTTTGTTTACCAAACATTTGTAGGTCTTGGATAAGTGGCAAGTTGCAAACATGTACATACGTACAACATAAGACTTGACTTTTCTGTATTTTAAGGAGTTAAATAAATCTTTTATTATAATTACGTGCGTTTTAATCCAATATCTCATTATCGTTTTAGTAATATTTTTGATTGGAGAAAATAATTCTTTTAAACATTAATTCAATTGGATTATTCCTCCTGTCCTACAGTATCCTTTCTAAATACTCCACTAACGCCTGTTGAACAGATTCGATACTTAGAACTCCATCTTGACAAGAGACTTACTTGG
>NW_027110335.1:55531-59070 GCF_000696795.3 Halyomorpha halys
CTCCACTAAACCATCAAAATCTTCCCGCATCCAATCGTTACAATCCAAAATCCTACGTAAAATCCTTGATGCTCCTTATTACGTTACAAATAAACTCATTCACAAAAACCTTAACATCCCATTCGTTGCAGAATTGGCCCAAAACAGATATGCGTCTTTTCATTCCAAAAGCCTTAACCATCCTAACCTATTAATTCTTAATCTTTCATCCTTAATAATACCTGATAATCCTCCGAGGCGTCTGAAAAGAAGATGACCACGGGACCTTCTAATTTAAGTTAATGTTTGAAGTACCACCGATACCACCCATCGGTGGTACTTCAAACATTAAATTCCCAAGATTTTCAAGTGTATATGAAACATACAACATATTTACTTATTGTATTATTTTGTACAGTTGTAAATTACATTAAATAAATTTAAAAAAATTTGGATTATTGTTTATGAAATATTTTTCGTTTAGACCTATGAGTAATTCTTAGGAAACGTTTTGGGCCAATAGGTCACGGGAGATAGTGTAAATGCCAATGTCGTTCTTTGATTAGGAATGCCAATCTTTTTATAATTAATTTATTTTATTTTTGGATTAATTTTGATATTATAAAATTAACATTCATAACGTAACAACTAGAAGTTATTATACACAGATAGTTAATAAATGCATAAGTTAATGTGTAAAGTAATGAGTAGCTTACAATTCAAATAGAAAAACAATAAGTATAATTGAGTAATAAATATAATATATCTGGTGTGGAGTTCGCACCTCAGAGTAAAAATTAGATTCTGCTCAATTAGGTTTACTGAAAGTTACTTTATCGCAATATTTCATCTTAGTATATATTTCATACATAGGTATGTAATAGTAAAAGTAATGAGTATTGTACTAAAAACCATGGAAGCTCAAATGAACCATGATCTAAACGAAGAGTGGCATGAAGTCACTCTCCATTTAAATATGTTTTTAACATAGGACAATATATTTTTGTTCTGTTTCTTAAGTGCAAAGGAAGCTTTGTATTCTAGTAAAAATTAAAAAAAAAAAAGAATATATTCTCAAAATCGAAAAATTTTACTCGCGATTTACGTTATAGAGTCAATTTTTTTTGTTCGGGCATAATCGATCCAACCATCAATCGATGATAAGATTCTCAGAAACTGTGCGGGTCGGTCAATTTCATCCTTGGAGAAAGGAGCATAATGAAGGAGGTACGAGTGGTGCCAAAATGCGGGGTCTATTCATTTCGTAGGCGTGGCACCAACGAGAACAAATCTGGTCTAATAAAACCAATTAATATTTATCAAATTTAGTAAAATGCCTCATCACTATCGGATCAGTAGTATGGTAATGCCATTAACAGTGGCATAAATACGAACAGACAAATATCGATTTTATACATTCGATACTCAGGTAAGTGGAAATAAAATTTAAAAATTTGAATATGGACTCGGATGATTTTAGAATTCTACGACTCAATTGTCCTTTAATTAAGAATAGAATGGTATGATGAATAGAATTATTAATAATAAATAATTTGGTTGGAAGTAATTGAATGGCCGGAGAGCGGAGCTTTATTACGTTGCATGAGAGGAATTGAGGTGAAGGCTGGACTATCTGTTCTGGCCATCGCTCCCAGCACGAGTTAGCACTCCTAGCAGTTTTCTTAAAATTTTTATTATATTTAGTCTTATAGTATTTACATAGTATACTTCATCTAATATATAAAAATTTATTTGTTATTTAAGCCCTGCCATACCGCTCATTCGTTTGTGATGTGGTATTTTGCTAAATGTTGATGATTTTCCCGGGAAAGTTATAGAATATTCCGATTTCTGCGGTAAAAATAAAAAAAAAAAAAATATTCATTGAACTAAACATTTTCGGCTTAATAAATCAGTAAGTATACATTTTCTTTATGGTTAGTAAATATATACCAATCGTTTTGTCTCTGAAGAATAAGAAAAACTATTCTTAATTCTATTAAATGACTTTTTTCACTAAAAATTGCAAAAAAAATATAAAGAGGATTACAGTATATTAGGTAAAAAAATATTGTTTTTTTTTTTTTTTGAAAAAGCAAATTATATTCGTTAATAGAGTCGCTAGGAAAACTTCAACTACCATTTTTCAAAAAAATTTAAAATCGGAAATTTTTACATTTATTTATTTTTTTAAATCAACAATCTGCCACACAGTTGTGGGCAAAGGTAATAGTGATAAATGATCACATTAATACTAAAATAATAATAAAAATAAACATAATCAAACTATGGGTATGAATAAATAAATAAGTAAAATAACATAATAATAAAATAATATAGTGTCTAGTCACATTTACACTCTTATATACAATATTTACACAATCGACCTGAGGATCCCTGAGCCCACTCCATCTCCCACGTGTGAGGGGAAGAGCAGAACTCAAAAGATCCCAGAGCATCCCTCTCGCCACACCACTGGGAGTGGAGGCTGAGCAAGTGCGCGAAAGCCGCAAACACTCAACTTGAACGGAGAATCTGACCATTGCCAGAACTCCAATTGTCCATTTTTATTGAACAATAAGTCTCTTGTCCACTGCCGTTTCAACTTGCTAGGTGGGCTGTAGGAATGGGTAGAACTAGATAAGGTTTGAACCAAAGGATTCGGATGGTAGGAAAGATTTATATGGAATTTTGAGAATTTGGTTGGTATGAGGTCAAGGACAAACGGGATATGGAGGTCATGGTGTAGTGTTCTGTTGGAAACGTAGTAGGGTGCATTATAAATTTATTTAGAGTATTTTTTTTCTCCCAGCGTCCATTGTTCATAACTCCTCTACTTTTCATACCATTCTTACGCTAATACAACCGTTAGAAACCAGAATGTTTGCTCTTTGTGCCTATATTACCACCATTTAGATTTAGTAAAACTTTTCAAACGCTCTATTTTATATATCTGGTTCTAATATGTATAGAACTTTAATTTAGATCCGAATTGTGCCCTTTGGTGCAGTTTATAGATCTCTAAACCACTCCCAAGATGCGTGTAGAATGGTTGAGTAGTGTTGAAGTTATTTCTATTTTTTTACCATATAATTTAATTATATGATGTTATTTCCCGCTAAATAGATATAATAAGCAATTAATTAAATCATTAATCCATTGTGTAAATAACTATGTTAATTCAATTGGCATAAGCCACCACAACACCATCTAGACCCTGCACATCACCTTAAAATGCCACAAGGCAATCGAAGGAATTACAAACAACCAGGTATACATATACCTACCTATATGTATGTATTCAATTACTTATTTCGTCAGGGGGTACGAGAAAAAAAGAAAAGTAAATCACTATGTTAATTTATATGAAACCTTCACGTGTGTTCAGTTAAGCGATATACACCCCTAAATCTAAACCTAGTAATTTCGAATCAATACCGGGTCTGGTTGTAAAATATATAGTAATCTCCTAATTCTATTAAATGATTTTTTATTCTCTAAAAATTAAAATAAAACATAAAGAGGATTTCAGTAAATTAGGTTTAAACAATTTTTTTTTT
>NW_027110335.1:59140-62761 GCF_000696795.3 Halyomorpha halys
ATTTTAGTATGTATGAGATCATTTATCAATATTACCTATTGCCCACAACTGTGTGGCAGATTGTAATATCTATCAATAAATAAATCTATCTATCTAAAAAAAAACAAAAAAAAAAACCAATTATATCGGTTTATATTGGCACCTAAAACCTTTTAATACCATTTTTCAAAGAAATTTAAAATTAGAATTTTAAAATTTATTTGGAGGTTTTTTTTTCTCTTTGTGTCATATATCCGTTCATAACTGCTTTACTTTTCTCCAATTGCTACGTTAGTAAACTGAATGTATGCTCTTTTAACCTACATAACCATCATTTAGACTTAATGCCCATATAAGGGCGAAGCATTGGCTTCAAATAAAGTAAAACTTTACAAAGACCTTATTGTATAGCTTTATTAGATCCTGTTTGTTAGAAGAGCCCTAAAACACTCCCAGTTTCGTGTAGATTGATTGACTAGTGTTTAAAGATATTTATATTTTATTATATAATGTTATTTATCGCTATAAACTAAATAGATATAATAAGGAATATATTCAATCATTAATCAAATATGGAAATAACTAAATATATTGATGTATATCAAACTTTCAATTATATTTAATTAATACATCAACACCCCTATTGCGAAGCATTGCCAGCGGTTGTTCGTCTGTAATAAAATAAATAAAAAACAGTCATAAATAGTTATTTTAACAGAAATACCAACACCTCAGTGGTTAGTTCTTTTAAGACTACTGATTTGAGACATTTTTCGTAATATTTCCAGAGATCTCTTTAAAAGGGAAAGAAAAAAATTTGCTTTCCTGAATTGTTACAAATGTGCAACTTTCAGATAAGTTCATCTATCTAACTTCATGAGGTAGTCGATAATGAAATAGCAAATGGAATGAAACATATCAAAAAATCAAAATGCAATTGAAGAATGATTGATAGGATTAATATTTTAAAGTAAGCATTCACTAATTATTATTGCTTTTATTTGTTAATAGATTTCAACAACTGAGGTGTCGATGAAACGCAATCAAAAATGGCTAAAATTTCAAAAACATCGTTTAAGATAAGAAGAAAATTATCAATATTATCAAGTTGTCCTAACACCATATTCATTGTCCCAATATATCCTATATCCATCATATTTGTATTTAATGTATGTTCAGGGTTCTACTACTAGTGTGCTTAATTTGAATGGATAAAGCTTACGCGACACAAGCGAATCTGAATGACCCAACTAAGGAAAGAAAGGAGATGAGATATTTCTGAAATAGCTCATTGATTCATTAACTCTTATGCTTATATATAAAAAAAAAATTATGTAAATTCTTCAATTTATTTCAAAATAAACTAATTTATTTTGATATTGTTATTAAAAAAAAGAAAAGATTATTAACATTTTCGAGCGGATTCCTAAAATGTTAATAAACACTGAAGCGACGTGTAAACGTCTGAGGGGTAGAACGAAATGTAGATGGGAGGATTACATTAAAACTGAATTAGCAGAATTTGAGTTTGGGTGAGTGAGTGTGATTGGTCGTATCGGCATCCAACCTTGAAAAAAGATAGTTGACCGTATGAAGTAGAATGTAGGAAGATAATCCAAGAGGCGGCCAATAAAGGTATTAAAATAGTAAAAGAAAACTATTTATTGTCAACTAACGTTTGGCCACTCTTTGCAGGGCTTCTTCTGTGCTGTCAGATTGACATCTTGCAGTTGACATCTCTTGATGTTCCTCAAGGTGATATTGTAAGTCCCAACTTGAACAAAGTTTGTACAGCTGACCAATCACCAAATCAACCAGCCGGAATGGCCCCTCCCCATTCTTTGTTAGCCCCTGGCTATAGAGCCACAAAATGTATAAACCGCCTTCAGCGGACCATGATTTGTTCATCTTATAATGCCACAAGGCAAAAGAAGATAAAAATGTAAATATGTGTATATATATCTTAGTTTTAAGTAGTATATATTTGTAAATGTTAAAATAAATAAAATTAGGAGGTAAGAAAAAAAAAAAAAAAAAAAAAATCACCAAATAGCTTAGAGCTGTGCCACGTACGAATGCCAATGACATGTGAGTTTTATGAATGGAAATAATCCATGTTTTTATATCCCCAGCTAAGCCGGGTCTGGCCGGGGGGAGGGCGGGGGGAAATTGGCTGGTCGGGGATAGTCGAGGGTTCCCAACTCCCTGGTGGTTCGCAAAAAGAGTTTTGTATTTTATAACTATAAGATTAGGTAATAATAATAGCGACCCATCAATTGGTCGGGCCGGCTCCGAATTCGGTCCTGTGATGCAGTAATCAAATTCCGAACTTGTGAAGTCACTTGATTTTACAAACACTCCGTCCAGCCACCTTGTCCTAGGTCTTCCCACTCTTCTTGTCCTATGCAGTTCATGGCCATGAGCATCTTGGGAAATCTGGAGCCATCCGAGTGACATGACCTGCCCAACGAAGCTGTCCGTTTTCAATGAACCTGACCACTAACTCGCCAAGGAGCTCATACAGCTATTCTTTCTTTCTTCTGCGCCAGCCCTGTCTTTTACTGGTCCAAAGATCCTCTGCTCAAACGTCCGAAGTTTCTTCTCATTCGCCTTGGCGGTAGCCTACGCTTCTGAAACGTACGTCAACATTGGGCTTACAAGTGTTTTATACAGACTCGTTTTAGTTGTACTACTGAGAGATTTGCTTCGTAGGCGTTTTGGTAGACCGAAGAAACGTCGATTAGTAGCTTCAATCATTTTTTTAATTAAGTTCTGTGGCTTAGGTTTTCTATTGTTGAAGGTAGTTTCAAAGATATGGAGGTCCGAATGAAAAATTAATTTTTTTAACATTTTGAAACAGCCACCATTTTGTATTCGACCAAACAACAGTATTGGTCATCAATTTTATCTAGTTTTAATAACACAATTATACATAGTCTTAATAACACAACTATACATAGTTTAAAGTTATAAACAATTGGGATGAAATAACTGACTTTTTTCCACCTAGGTCTTGGACCATTCTATTTCAAGCCTAGGAGCTGGACTAACTTGTTCTTAACTTTTCAATCCTGATCACCCAATCAATCACATATAGTACAAGAGCCCAAGAGGAGAAAAAAGGAAGCTATCTCACCCCAATTTTTTATTACTTTAATGAAAACTATGTATAATTACTAGTCAAAATTCATGAGTCTGCCAAGTATAGGTAGGGGGAATGGCGATAAAAATGGGGGAAAATGGCGGCTGTTTCAAAGCGATAAAAACAAAACTGATTTTTCATTCGGTGTTCTATATCTTAAAAAGTAGGAACAACACAAGAAAACCTAAGAGAACGTCATTTAAAGAAGAGTAAATTTGTTAAAATATGAGCCCTAATAAAGTTATTTACGTTAAATAGTTTTCGATATATAGCTTTTTAAAAAGCAACATTTCATAAAAATGTTGTATGGGACGTACTAAAAGATCAGAAGTTAGTGAATTTATTTTGCCACATTTATATTCATATGTGAATATCATAAAAACTACTACTCCATCGAAGATTTGACGGCAGTCAAAAACAAAGTGACGGTTGGTATTGGGAGGAGTGGGGATGGCAGTTATGCCACAATAACGAAAATAATTTGTAAAGTAAACATAGTA
>NW_027110335.1:63281-69031 GCF_000696795.3 Halyomorpha halys
AATTTAACTAGCTTTAATTTGAGCGCTGGCAGACATCAGTACGTCCAATGGTTTCTGAAATAAAGTTTTTTATAAATCAAATTTATTGTCCGAACAACTATAAATCAATTTATTTTAGCAAATATCATGAAAACTACTATTCCTACGAAGGTAAAGGTCATTAACTTCTTTATAGTCCATTAAACTAGCTTTCATTTGAGTGCTAATAGAGATCTATACGTCACATAGTTTCTGAGATATAGATTTCTCAAAATAAATTAAGTAACTAATAATCTTTCAGTAGATTTTTAAGAAATTTTGCTTTTTAAAAAGCTATATCTCGAGAACTATTGGATGTAAATAGCTCTTTTAGGACTAATATTTCAGCAAATTTACTCTTCTTTAAATAATTTTCTCTTAGATTTTCTAGTTTCATTGGTAGTTTTTAAGATATAGAGTTCCGAATGAAAAATCAATGTTTTTTTAAGGTTTTGAAACTGGCGCCATTTTTTAATCGCCCTACCTATACTTGGCAGACTCATAAATTTTTACTAGTAATTATACATAATTTTTATTGAAGTAATCAAAAATTGGGGTGAGATAACTGCCTTATTTTCTTCCCGGCTCTTGTACTAATAGTTTAAACAATAAGTCGAAAGTGAAGTAAATCGAAATAAATATTAACATACCAAACTAAATCACCTTAGTAAAATGATTTGCAAGTTTTAAATCATTAATCTTATAAAATTCGTTAAATAGTTTTAAAACCATGACATTAACGGTTTCACAAGGTATCAGGATTATTGTGCATTTTGCCCATTTTTTTTCAATTGAATTATTTTAGAGGAGAAATATTAATAAACCAGAAAGTATGTAATATTTCTGTAATTTTTATATTCAGTAATGTTGATGGATCTGCAAGATGTATACAAATTATTTCTTAAGGCCAAATCACAAACGCTTGAAAGTTTCTCAAGCCTTGACCCGAAGGCCGCTTGTTCTCCATTTAAAGATGATTCACAGGTGACGTAGTACATTCCAGACCTCGGCCACCTGTAATGAATTACAATCCAGTAATGCGTTACAGATGATGATGTATGACAATTTAAGAACTTATTAGAAAAGATGGATTGCAACACTAGGTGATCCATCTAGGGTCATTGGAATAAAGGGTAGATCAATATTTGCATGTATTGTATTTATTACAGTATATTAAGGATGTCATGTGTAGAGAGCTACACGAAATCACAAAAAAAAGAGGAAATGAGAAGTAAGAAAAATAAAAGGAAGTCCTTAATGATAAGGTTGTGTGATTGTTAGAACTTTGCAGGATGTAAGGAAATGGTTGCGATAGAATGTTTATATTTTTGATTAGATATTAATAATTATTTTAAGAGTGCGATATCTTCACAATGATTTGGTATATTTTGTAAAGAAGGGTTTCCGTATTTAACATTTATTTTACAATCGCATTATAAAAACTTTTGGTATATATGTTTTTTTAATTTTCCATTTTCAATGAAATCTAATTTGAAATCTAAATTTGTGAATTTATTTTGTCTAACTACTTTATATTACATTAAATTAGCTTTAATTTGAATTTTAATATACATTTGTACGTTGATTGGTTTTTGAGATATAAATTTCTCGAAATAAATTCACTGACAACTGATTTTTCATTGCATTTTTTATGAAATGTTACTTTTTAATAAGCTATATCTTGAGAACTATTGAACGTAAATGGCTATATTAGGGCTCATATTTTAGCAAATTTACTCTTCTTTAAATGAAGTATTAGGCTTTCTAGTGTTGTTAATAATTTTAAAGATATGTAGTTCCGAAAGCGAAATAATTTTTTTTAATGTTTTAAAACAGCCACCATTTTGTATTCCTCCTACCTATACCTGGCACTCATAAATTTTTACTAGTAATCATATATAGTTTTCATTAAAATAATAATTAATAAAAAAGCTGGTTGAATAACTGCCTTTTTTCTCCTCTTGGGCTCTTGTACTATAATGAGTTACTAACCATACTAATAGATGATATAATACATTGAATTTTCCCTTAGCTCATAAGACAAGACTAACTCAAATAGTTTAAGACAAGTTGTTCATACAAAACATGGATGGTGATATTTTAGTAGTTTTGTAGTTTTGTACTTATGTATAAAGAGGGGAAAAAGGACAGATGTATTGGATTAAGAGAGAAAATTTAATTAGATATATAGATAAATAATGGAACAAAAACTTAGGATTAATATGTGAAATATTTTAATAATTCCTTGGCTCGGAAGTGAACCATGGAATTTGGATTCTCTTCTTTGCCTTTTCTGAACACGAAAGTAGAAATAGGAAAGGATACTGGAGGAGCAAGGCTGTAGAAGGAATAAAACAATGATTGAGGCAAACGTTCACTAACTCGTGGAAGTAATATTATAAGATCACTTTAAGTGTTAACGATTTTCCGTTTTTCCAATACACCGGAATGGAAGATTCATTATCACCCCAGAGGACGAGGATGTTGGAACCCTATAGGTAAATGCTGTTCCCTCCTCAACGAACAAGGCTTTCTTTTTTTGTTTTATTTTTTTTTTCTCTCCACTGATCAAATGGTCGTTTAAAGAATAAAACCGGCGAGGAAATTCCATTACAAAGCAGAGAGGTAATGGTCCGGGGGCAGTATGTTGGAAATAGATCAATACGACCGATGACAGAGAAAGATTTAGCGGTCCCTGTGGGAAGGATATTGTATACGTGTGGCCCCCCTACCTGAACCCTGGTCGGGGGGCCTAAACCCTGTCATATTGGTCTTCGGCAAATTATCACTTCCCCCCCTCTACAACTCTACAACCTAAATAATAAAAGTTTGCCCGCGAAGACAGTTTAGTTATTGCTCTCGACTAACTTCTATATCCTCGTGAGCCGATTCTCTTCTAATCGGACGTGAACCGTTTTCAGAGTTGGAAATTTTAGTTTTCTAATCAACGGGTAACAGAAATTCATGTTTTCAATTTTCCTTAACTTTCCACTCATGGTAACCAAAATTATGATCCTCCTAGAACTCAACTCTGAGTATCTCAAGGCAAAATAAAATTAGTTCAAAGCATAGAAATTGAGACCCTTTAGCGACAGAAACCTTTCTAACATACGAAGACAGCTTAATTTATCTTAATATCGCAAATGAAAGATACATAGCATTCTGAACGGAACTTACAATTTTTTTTGTTGGCATCGACTCTTCATATGTTAATCAACCTCAAATGTATCAATTTTAAGCTATAAATATAAATAACGAAAAAAATTATAAAATGAATAAATATTGTTATATTTACACCTATAGGAATGGGTAGTGCAGTGTTAGGGCACTAGGCTACTGACTCCAAGAACCTGGGTTAGAATCCGGCTGTGGCAGACGATTATTTCCTGTTTCACTGTAGCCGTGAATAAGCCCAGTGGGTTGGGGAGCCCTCTGGGGTCGACCCAGCCTCTTACGTGGGTAAAAATCTAGCCGTCAAGCAAGATTCTCACCAAATCACCACCTTGCACAACCTTTACTTTCTTCCAAAGCACTGCACCTCTTACCCATCATACGTTTTAACGGTTCAGATTTAATTAAACATATACACCCACATGTATATAATATGAGGAATTTTCTTCAAGCATTATATTACATGCAACTGAAATTAAAATTTAGTCTAAGAAAAGTAAAATGTGTAATTTTGGGCAAAATAAAATACCCAAACGGTGCAAAATAATGGAAAACCCCCAAAATTTTGTGTAAAATAAAATGAGTTTGATTTAAATGTCTTTAGCATGATTCGAATTTCTGTCGTATTCTAAACCTATTCAGTACGACCTCTACTATGTGGCTGAAGCTGCCCAAAACTTCTTTATTTATAAAATATTTAGTATTAGATTAATTTTTATTAATATATTCTTGTTTGAGAGTGGTTTAGTTTATTTAAAAACAATATTTGATCCTTTTTCTCAACTGTATTCTTTTTAAAAACCTTCCAACGTTTCGACCACTTAGATTATTTTCAAGGATACCTACAAACACTCCTTTTAACTATTTTTATAACAATTTCAACAACAATGTTATATGATAAGGTGATAACAGAGTCCTAACCTGTTGAAGGTAGGTTCTGTTTAAAGTTAGCAAATGTAAATGATAGAAAGAAAAGTGGTTGGTACAAATTTTAAATTTAGGAAAGAATTATACAGAAGAAATTATGTAAGTAGGAATCTATTTTTAAAAAAACAAAAAATTTTATAATGTTATTATGATATTATTTTAATGATTAATTTATTTAAAGATGGGACAAAGGCAATTAGACGGCATTTTTAAGAATTTTAAAAGAAAAAATGACAACAAAGTAAAGGTAGGACCAAAGAAATCAGTATGTAAGTGAAGGAAATAATGAAATTGTTATAAAAATAATTAAAATGAGTGTTTGTAGGTATCCTTGAAAATGACCTGAGTGGTCGAAACGTTGGAAGGTTTTTAAAAAGAATAAAGTTGAGAAAAAGGATCAAATATTGTTTTTAAAAAAATATTTAGTATGTTTGTTAGGCTTTAGTTACACATAGGTCCCCCCCCCCATCTTTATTTTTCATTACATAACATGAATCTGTAAAAGATATAATGAGCGATTAAGAATGACGTGAAGATAAGAAAGGACCGAGGGATGAGGTCAGAAGATGAGGTGGTATTAATCTCGTCCCTGTCATCATTCAAACATGACGGATCTGCCTCACTGAATCCTTTAATATTTTTCCTTGTGCAGGTCTCTTACATATAGAGATTAAAATAATATGTCTTCCCTTTCTTCCCTCAATGAAGTACATAAGAGCGTTAAAGTCGAACAGGCAATAGAATTCTTGTATCATTCACGGGAATACTTGTAAATTATACTTCTCATTTTAAATACATAGAACTATATTTTATTAATTATAGAATTCGAAGAATCAATAATTTTATTAATATTGTATTTTTTCCTTACCTAATACAATGGGTGGCCATTTTGTAATAAAATGCTGGGTTATAATGATGTTTATTTTTCGCCATTAGTGGTGAAGATAGTCTTATGGCTCAATGATCGGTTTCGATAAAGTACTATGGGATAACCCGTAATAATTATTGTTTGATTATAGCTTTGGTATAATCCCTCCAAAAACAAAAACATTATTCCTCTAAAACTATAAATAGTCTAGATAATGCAGTAAGAAACCTCAAATCTGCCGACATATTAAAGATCATGGCTGAATGTAATTTTTTCAGTTCCGAAAATCATTCTGGGGCGATCTGTGACTTTTAATATTTTAGAAAAGGCTCCAATGGTCTCGCGAAATTCTGCAACTGCATTTTTTTTTTCTTTAGGCTTAATATAATGATTGCATAATACTTTATATGTTTTCCATATTTTCATAAATGGTTATAAAAATGATTCTTGGTCAGTATCTGCGCAAGTATGTTTCAAAATGATGGTTCTGGATTATTGGTATTTTTTTTTTATTATTATTTTATACTACTATTATATTATAAATAATTGAATTCTTCAATTTTTTTATGAATAAATACTTGTAACTAAATACGATGTCGTGGTACAATTCTTAAAAAAAAAAAAAAAAAAAAAAAAAAAGGAAAATAATAGACAAAATATTTTTACAAAAAAGAAGAAATTGGTCAGGTGTTAAAAGAGCTTTCCAAACTTCTTTAAAGTGCTTGAAAAATTTGTAATTTTTTTAGGCAGTGACCAACAATAAATT
>NW_027110335.1:69681-72102 GCF_000696795.3 Halyomorpha halys
AAACTACTTTTGTGTGTAAATATGTTTTTCTTATTTTAGCTTAAAATACAGTAGGACTGAAATGATGGAACAAAAAAAAAACTCTATGATCAGATCATTTGTCATTTTTTGACATGAAAAAAATAATATTGAGTCATATCTGTGATTATATCTTTTAAGTACTTTTAAGTAGCATTTCAGTATCTCCTTATATCTATTTATTTTACTTGTTTTTTACCAAAGTAAATCATTTAATAATTTGCACATTATACAAATTGATTCATTTAAATAAACAAACCATAGCTTGTCTAATACTATTTAAACAATCAGGCATTTAATGAATATCGGACAGTTTGACTTATATTCATTTTCTAAATTAAATAATGTTCGTACTGTATATACGTTAAATGTTAGTTGTGAACCAGTTGCATATTAAAATAAATGTAGTTCTAGACGGGTTTCCAACTACATATATACTAGTTGTACTGAGCAAGGGTTTTTTTTTTTTTAGTAACACAGAAGTTATGGGTTTAAGACGCCTACATAGTTTTGAAGTATATTTATTTAATTTTAAATGCATTATTTTTTAGATGAATTTAGATTTAAATAATTATAAAAATTTGATAAGAGAAAAAAATAATAATTTCCATCTATAAAACAGTCTTATTCAAAACTGCCTTCTATTTAAAAACCTAGTTTACGGTCATCGCCCCAGTTTAGGAATGAACTGATGCCTATCTCTCGACATTAACAAGCGACATTACCTTGTTTAGCGTTCTCAAGGACTCTGAAATAAAAACAATAGCATCCTTCTTTTATTTACTAACATAAAAAAAAATTATAAAACGATGACAAGAAAAATTAATTTTAGCAAGAATTTAAAGAAATATTTTGTATTAATCAATCATTAATATTACTAAGGGATAATATGCGATATATTATAGATATATGGTAATCTATAAACCTGTAACTATAAGAGTATTTGTAAAGCATATAACAAGTTCAAGTAAAATACAAGATAAATAAAAGTATGAAAACATGGAAATATAAAAAATGAAAATGTATATATGTAAACATAAAGAAACAGAAAAATGCATAATATACTGTCATGAAAATAAGAATAAGAAAATTATTGTATTTTATACAAATAAATAAAATTAATTTTAATCACAAAAACAAACATACTTATCTTAAGGTTATTTTGATTTTTTTGGGTTCGAGGGGTTTTGCCTCGATTTCGATATGATAAGTTAATGTATCTTACTTGGAAGTTGTTTTTGCCTTTTTCTCTTAATTTATTTATTTTTATTTAGGTATTTTGATTTTAGCAGATTAGGTAGCATGTTCCTCATAAACATAACAAAAGCACTCAACACTGTAAACACAAATATGCTAATATTTAAATTAATAAATCTGAATATACCAAGATATCTAATATTACTCATTGAATCATTTTATCAATAGAACCTTCCAGGTTTCAGTCAATAATAAAACTTCCCCTACGTACCATAATAATGCCGGTCTCCCGCAAGGATTCTGTTTAACCCCCATACTATTTAATCTTTTCATAAATGACTAACCAAAATATAAAAACGTTGAATGTTAAAAATAACACACTTTGCCCATAATTCAGTGATAAACTCCTCATCATACCGAATAGACACAATCATTAATCATATCCTCTACAAATAAATCAATACTCTATAAAGCTATAATATTCCTGTCCCACATGGAAATTTACGTATGCGACCAACTTAAGAAAACTACAAGTATTCCAAAGAAAATGTCTCAGGATTGTCAACAATGAAATATTCATATTTCACTAGAATAACTAAGATGCATTCAGAACTAAATATAGATACAGTACATGAAGTTTTTTCAATCTTGCTCTTATTTTTTAAACCCGTTATATCCGAAATAGGAAATTATACAAAAATAAAAACATGTATTACTGTAAAAATCACCAATAAACAATTTGTATTCTATTTTAAATAATCTGTGTTAAATTTTAAATGAGTTGTATTTTGTTTCTAAATGATTTCTATTTTCTTTTAGTTCAACTATGTTTTTTTTTCAGTTTATTTTTTTATACCAAAATACAACACATAGTTAATATGTAAAGTAAAGTGAAAAAAACGAGTTGTTATAAGGATGTAGTCCAAAACAAAATAATATTTATTGTACATATTATATTTAGGAAATAAAAACTTTTATTAAAAAAAAAAATAATAATAATAAGAAGAAGAAGAAGAAATAAGAAAAGAAGAAATAATATTGTCAGGTTTCATGTTAGAAGAAATTGGTCAGGTGTTAAAAGAGCTTTCCAAACTTCTTTAAAGTGCTTGAAAAATTTGTAATTTTTTTAGGCAGTGACCAACAATAAATTTCATTTCCAGAATATTGAAGATGCTCATCAAGATTATACGAAAACTACTTTTGTGT
>NW_027110335.1:72642-75025 GCF_000696795.3 Halyomorpha halys
ATTATATGCGATATAACACGAGGAGGCCCCTCACCTCCGGGCTCAAATAGTTGCTGAACGGATAGCTCATAAGTAAAATTAAATATAACAGGTAACCTTTAAATACCAAAGGTAGTAAAAGGTAAGACACAACACGAATTACTTTTTTCTTTCTACACAGTAATGCACTACTAACTCACATTTTATTTCTGTTTTAGAGGGTTCGGGAAAAAAACCAAAAAAAAACAAAAAAAAAAAACCGATAAATCAGTAAATATTAATTAATCATTGATATTTCAACCACTATTTGATATCGAAAAACCCCATTTTCAATTGGTTACATCCGAACCAACGGTATAATAGATAAAGTGGAATGATTAAAAATATAAAAGCCAATAAATAACGGATTATACACCTGATATACCAACCCACCCTAACACAGTCTTCAAGACAAATGCTGGTGACACCTGGGTACTGTCTATAAACAATGGCTCTATTAGTGCATCACAAATTCTGCAGTCACACATAAAATTTATTTGTGTTACAATTGGAGAATCAAAATAAATTCTAACAAATTCCACCAGATGACCTTTACTCTTCGTCGTAAACCTCTCCTCTCCTGTCCTACAGTATCTTTTTTTTAATATCCCACTAAAGCCAGTTGAACAGATTCGATACTTAGGACTCCATCTTGACAAGAGACTTACTTGGAATCCCCATACTAGACTGAAATGGCAAGAAACTGCTCGTATAATTGACAAACTCTCTAAACTTCCCATTTACTAAAAAAAAAAAACTCTAATACACTAGAATAATAAGACTAATTTGGACATTGACAAGAATTGAGCTTTGGGGCTCCATCAAACCATCAAGTTTCTCCCATATCCAATCCAAAATTCTTGATGTTCCTTATTACGTCACAAATAAACTCATCCATAAAGCCCTCAACATCCCATTCGTTGCATATTTGGCCCGATAAAGATACACCTCCTCTCATTCCAAAATTCTTATCCATCCAAACTCATTAGTTCTTAATCTTTCATCCTTAACAATTCTTCATAATCCTCCAAAACAAGATGGCCACGGGATCTTCCAATTTAAAACTTAAATGACTGAAGTACCACCATTGGTTCCTTCCTAAGATTATCATGAGTTCTAAAATATTTATCACTTTTAAATATTGTATTTTATTTTATTTTTTTTTATACAGTAGTTAATTTCAATAAATAAATAAGATTGGCGTTTCTGATTAGTTCAAATTAAAAATTTTAATTAATTCATCATCAAATATTTAATATTCACTCAGTAGTACAAATGTTCTCTAGATGTTTCTTTTTTAATTCCGAGAAGTAGAATTCTTGGAGCGAGCTAAAGCAATGGCTGAGAAATGGTATTTAATTTCCTGTTTGGTCCCTTGTCTAGATCAAAACTTGGCCAGTTTATACTTTGACACAACTAGAATTTTTCATGGACTCCGTTCGTTATGTTATTCTGAGTTTTCTCTTCATTCCGTTTTCCTTCCTCTTCTGATAATACAAGAGCTCGGTGGAAAAAAATCAATTATTTGACCGCAATTTTTGATCACTTCGATGCAAATTAGATATAAATACTAGTCAAAATTGATGAATGAGCCAAGTAGAATAATGGAAAAAACAAAGGGCGGCTGTTTAAAAATGATAAAATTGTTTTTGTTTATTTGGAGCTTCTTATCTTTAAAACTATCTTCAATACTAGAAAGCCTAATAGAATATCATTTAAAGTAGAATACATTTGCTAAAATATGAGCCCAAATAGAGCTTAAGTTCCATAGTTCCCGAGATACAGTTTTTTAAAAAGCAACATTTCATAGTGATAAATTCCTGAATTTATTGTGGGAAATCTTTATCTCGGGAACCATGAGAGGTAAAGATATCCATTAGCATTCATATTTAAACTAGTTTAATGTGCTATAAAGTAGTTTATGATCAATCAAAATATTGATCTCTAGTAACTCGGACACAATTTTTGTTATATAAAAAATTATATCTCAGGAAAAATTGGACGTACCATGTCTGCCAGCAATCAAATTAAAAATACTTTACTGGAAGATTATTGATTGACCGTGTATAAAGATGAAAGGAAATAAAAGCTAGTTTAATGTGTTATAAAGTACTTTATCATGAGTATCTTCGTAGGAGGAGAAGCTTTCATGGTATTTGCTAAAATAAATTGATTTATAGTTATTAGGACAAAATTTAATATGCAAAATTCATATTTATATGTGAATATCATAAAAACTATTACCTCTATGATGATAAATGTTATAAAATACTTACTAGTAAATTAAAGTATTTTTATGAAAGGAATATGGTCCGGGTGCGGTCAAAAAAACTCAAATAGTAGAAATATACTATTTTAATGAGCC